>NC_134484.1:222433533-222488533 GCF_040206685.1 Ascaphus truei
GCTTTTATTTCTAGATCCAACATTTACACACACACACACACACACACACACACACACACACACACACACACACACACACACACACACACACACACACACACACACACACACACACACACACACACACACACACACACACACACACACACACACACACACACGTAACAAGGACTAATTCTAGTATAATGTAATACAATAAATACATTTATGTCAAAAACGAATGTTGTTCTTACTAGGAATTTATTCAATTTATTTTATTTATATATTTATTTTAAAGCGGGGTTGGGGGCGGGACTAGGTGGCGAGTAGATTTTTTGGTTTGGCGAGTAGATCTTTGGGTGATTTGTCAAGCTCTGTATATATATATATATGAAACAAAAAGAAAAACACAGGCGCAAGATAATGGTATACAGCTAATACATAAATTAAATAGACTAGGGACAATGTAAATGACCATGAAATGGAGTCTCTGAATAGAAACAAGAAAGAAACAGAATATGGTGAAAATACGTTTGTATTCTTTAAAACTGTGCAACAGTAGGGAGCTACTTACAAAGTAGCAGATAAATCAGGCATGTAGGAAACATAAAATCCTCTCCTTCCAGCTGCTCGGCGGTCTGCCTTGGCTCCACGTGGGACACTGAATATCCACGCTGGTATAAGTCTGTCCACAGCTGCCTGCAGGTTTCTCCCTGCTAGTCCTCAGTCTCGCGAGATCACGAGTATGACGTCACAATGTAAAATTCCGTCAAATGGGGACGCAGGGGATGTTATCAACACAGAGTATTCTTTGTGTATAATTGATACTGGCAATTCAGAGAGAAGGGAGAGCTATAGAAATGTTCTTTAAGCCTCCACCCTACACGTTTCGTCTTAATGAAAAGACTTTCTCAGGGGGATGTGGTTGTGTATCCTGCTGGTACTGTAGCTTAATAGGCAATACTGGTTCCCAATAGATTAATTGGCTAACCAATGCCCACATACCTTCTGGATACACAAGAACATTATCTGAATAACAGATATACATAGCAAACCCATACATTTCATAGTTAAAAATAATATAACTAAACAAACAATGTTAATAACAAATAATATTAAAAATAATGAGATTAAGATAAAATCAAATAAAATGACATATATTGAATAATGATGCAAGGGTGATGAATATAAAATTATAATACCATATAAGGTTATAATAACAAATAAAATTTATAAATATTAATTGTATACAACATTCCTTAAAAAGTAAATATAGGAGGTGCATGCGCGATGGCAAGGAGCATGGTCGCATAGGCTAAGTGCTCCGTGCTAGTAACTACAGTGGATTAAAACCTGTAAAAACGAGAATTTAAAAGCACAAAACACCCTAATATGGAAACTAAACACACAGGATGTCTCGGAGAGGAGCGAAAACAACAAAGAAGAAGGGGTTGCTGGAGTATTTCGGGAGAGCCCGACTGAGTGGAGCGGGAGCATAAATGGTGCCGAGTTCAAATGCTGGCTCTGAGACGGAGCTGGACATAGAAGAGGAGGACCCGGATAGCCAAGCACAGATGCCTGTACGGCAATGTGATTTTACAAGGCTGTATAAAGACTTGCGAACTCTGCTACAAGCAGAAATAAGGGAATTAAAAAAGGAAGTGACAGGGCTGGGGAGAGAACAGGAGTCCTGGAAACAAAAGTAGATCAGTCCATTAAAGCAATAAAAAGACAGGACAGAAGGTCAGCGGTCCTACAAGGGCAAGTGAATGAACTGCGAGAAAGGCAGGAGGACGCTCAAAACCGGGACAGGCGTAACAATATACGGATCAGGGGAGTCCCAGAAGCAGTCGTGGACTGCGATGAATGTATATCCCGGTGACGTCAGCAAAGACGTGCGGCAGGCGGAAGACCACAGAGGCGGTCTAATAGCACCGGAAGGAACGCAGGCAGTGGGGAAGGACCGGGAGGTAATAAGAAATAAGGTAATAAGAGGTAATAAGAAAGAGGGACAGAGCACAGTCAGTTATACAGGGTAAGTAGTGCGGGGAATATAATAACCGGAAGGGGAAAATAGGTAGAAGAGACAGAAGAGTGAGCATAAGCAAGTAGAAAGCTGGGAAGGGGAAGGAATAAAAGGTAAGAGGTAGGAGGAGGTGTTGGAAAAATTGGTGGACACAGGAAGAAGAGGGTTAGGAAAGGGACGAAAGAAGACAAAGAGGCAAGTGAAAGTGGCAGGGGAGGAGTGAGACAACAAGAGGAGAAAGATAACATAAGCACAGAAAAGATTAGGATGAGGAAAGGAAAGGTATTATCATAAGAAGGCAGGGGGGAGAGAAATAGAAGGTTAGATGAGGAGGGAGACCAGGATGAATTAAGGTGGATGGAGCACAGTATGGGTAGAAAGGGAAGGGAGCGGAGAGGTTAGTAGAGATTCGCAGAGAGTGGAGAGGAGGGGGGAGGAGGTCTAAGAGTAGCTTTAGATGCAGATACGCAGGAAAATACGCAGAGTATCACAGAGGGGGGAAACACGCAGGATAGGGTAGATCGTAGTGGAGGAGGGGCCGAGCAACAGGGCACAAAAGAAGTGGCACAAAGAGAGAGGACACGCAAGAATGGAATTCAGTTTAATAGAGAAAAAGTTAGATGGTTTTAAGATTAAAGACACTATGAGAGCGGGGCAGGAGCTCATGGGGGGGGGGGGACTGGCTCCAAAGTTCGTATGGGCCAGAGCTGGGAGTGGAGAGAAGGGCTCTTCAGTCCACCAGCGAAGTCCTTTGGGCAGAAATAAAGGGAGTGGAATCTGTACACTCCATGATGGGAGATAAAGTCCAACGCGGATGGACAGAGCCCAAAGGCAATGGACTAGGCGCCAGAGGAGGAGAAGAAAGGCGCCTAGAACTGTTAATTTCTGTTATGCAGTGTTTTGAGTATGCTCGTTTTGTGTTTGTGTGCCCCCAGGTTTTCCCTTGTGTGTGCCCCCTCCCCTCTGTACCCTCAGGTAGTCAAGGAAAGAAGAGGGAGAAGATGGAAGGTTCCAGGAATAGAGCGTTCTATAGGAAAATTAACAGAGTCCTTCAAAGTCTAAGACGCAAGAAAAAAAATGAGTGGGCGTAGAAAGCAGAGGGATAAAGTAGCAGGTAGCGGCTCCTAGAGCGGACAAACACCTCAGAAAATCAGCAGAATTCGGCAGGAAAAAAGACACAAGTTCAACAATGAGTAAGGACATAGTATTAATTTCACACAACGTAAAGGGATTTAACAGCCCAGCAAAAAGGAGAGTTGCCTTTAAGGATTACAAGCGAAAGGGCACAGATATCCTATTTCTGCAAGAGACACACTTTTCACAAAATAATTGTCCCAAGTACTTTGACAAAGATTTCAGGTTAAGTTTCTTGTCCTCCGCACGGGTCAAAAAAAGAGGTGTGGCCATCTTAATACACAACAGAAAACCTTTCCTAACTGAAAAACACATATTGACAAAGAGGGTAGATACATTATAGTAACAGGAACTATACGTGACCACCAGATCACACTGGCAGTAATATATGCCCCGTGTGAAAATGCTGCAGACTTCTTTAACAGATTCTTCAGCAAATTACGAAAAGTAGCAAAAGGGAACATTATACTGGCAGTAGATCTGAATAGGACACTAAACACTGACTTGGACAGATTTACTACTATTAACAAAGCCCACAGACAGGACTTACTAACAATAACAAAAGGGTTAAAAGACTGTCAACTACTAGACATTTAGCGGGAGCAACATAGGGAGTGAAGGAATACACTTTCTTCTCACACCCTGTAGGCGGACGCTCACAGAGGTATGCAAGGGAGACTGGTTATTATGAAATTAAATAAGGCTTTTATTGCGCCTGTTTCCTTAACATCAGGAAACCATCCAAACAAGGGGTAAACAAAGCTTCTATTCACTTGGGAGTATTTCTAGTGAAATACTACAGTATGCAGTCCACAACTCCCTTTAGATAAGCATGTCTCCCAGCCCCAAACATATAGCATGAAATGAACAGATATAAAAAGTCTTATAAATGAAAGTCTTATCTGTTTGTAATGGTTTGGAGGGAAAATCTTCTTTGTCCCTGGTTGCTCCCTTTTCCTCAGGGTTTGTCAGCATTCAGGTTTAGACGTTTTCCCTGTGTCTTGAAAGCAGCACTGCTGTTTCTTCTTGCAGGCTCAAAACAAATGTCCCCATATTCAGTCTCGCAAGTTGTGAGACTTCATGCACAATCTCCCTTCCTGTCTCAAAAGACAGGCTTTTATAAGCAATCTAATCAGGCAGGTGGTGTTTGTTAATTGACTACCAGCAGTTAACCGCCACACTGCTGGATTAGAGGCACCTTACCTGAACAGGGATAACTCCCCTGTTACATACCTCCCCTGTTTGTGGGAAGCTCGGGCTTGCCACGGACAAAGCCCATCCTTCCACTCTCATTCTAGATATCTCTGTGACTTGAATGAGAGTGGATGGAGGAAGAGAACTCTCAGTCCCGCTGGGATTGGAGCCCTTTCTCCAGTTTATTCGTGTCTCCTCCTGAAGGTGCTTGAGAGCAGCACTCCTCAGTCGCTCGAGGAGGACTTTTTCTAAGTATAGTCTTTTTGCTATGTGCGCGGTCATGAGATTTCCCTCGCGTCAGGTGCTTGTCTTATTGTAGGCATACTGTATGGCAGCAGTTGCAGAGCGTTTAAATACTGCCCTTTGTTTTCTTGAAGCTGTCTCTCTGCCCTTTTCCCACTCAATGGGGTTGCTAGTTCAGCCTCTTTGGGATTAAGTTCCAATTCCACACCCACTTCCAGAGAATGTTCCATCTTTTCAGCTTCATCAGCTAAGGATTCTTCTGGTTTTGATTCAGCACGTGTACCTACTTTTATTGCCTGTTGAGTGGCTGAAGGTTTTGCTAGTGCTTGTTTAGGTGGTTCAAATTTTGCAACCTTGTCTTTCAGACGAGCGGTATTCCCAGCTCTCACTGCACCCTTGTCTTCATGGGATTTTGTGGCTGTGGGATACTGACGCTTAGTCAGGGTCAATACTTGTCCTTGTAGAACTGTAATCTCATCCGTGAGAGATCCCTGTTTTTTGAGTGCGTCTTGCAAGTCTCTTCTCAGGGAATTTATCTGCATGCTTTGCTTTCTCTGAGCTTGCTTCCACATTTTTATTGCATTGTGAAGCACTATGAACTTCTTTGCTTGGGCCACAGTTACTTGTTTCAGTTTCTGGACCTTCTTGTGCTCCATTTTGTGTCGAGTCACCTGGGTTCTAAGCTTGGCCTTTAGCGATGCTTTGGTGATGCTCAGGGTAGCCTTCAGTTTCTCATGCTGCTTTGCAGGGACATACTGGGTAATCAGACTTTCCTGCAGCACTTGTATTTCTTTAACAGCCTGCAGAGTTTCTTCCTGCAGAGTTCGCTGCTTCTCCTCGGACATCTGGAGGTGCGTACGCAGACCTTGCAGTTGGTTCTGCAGTCGGTGCTCTGCTTCAAACTTCTCACCTTCCAACAGTCAATATTTCCTTAAGCTCGTGTAGCTTTTCATTCTTTTCCTTGACTTCGTCTGTCAAATGAAAATTTTTTCTTCCAGTTTTAAGTTTTCTCTTTTTAATCTTAAATTTTCTCCTTTTTCAGTCTCTGTACTTTTCAGGGCCTCCTTGCAGTTCTCCTTCCATTTACGCACATCTGCTTTGAAAATGACAGTCTCCTGGCGTGAGACTTCCTTCTCTAGGTTGAGGGTCTGAAGCTCCTTCTGAGTGACTTTGAGATCTGTCTTAAGATTGACAATCGTTTCTTTAGATATGTCCAGCTCCTCAGTGAGACTGTGCAGTTTCTTTCTTGAGACTTCCAGGTCTGTGCGGCAGCTGTTGGTCTCATGATGTGAGGCATCCAGTGCTCTGCGGAGTGTCTGAACCTCTTTCTGAGATATGTCCACCTCTGTCTGGACACTGTTGACCTCCTGTTGTGAGGCATTCAGCTCTACGCGAAGAGTGTGAACCTCTTGCTGAAAGACCGTCATCTGCTTTAGTGCCTCCTCATATTTCTGCTTCAGTTTAGCCATCATTTTATCAGATTGGCTCTGCTTTTCACCCATGGTGGAAATAGTAGCGCTTGCTGTATCTAGCTGAGTCTTGAGATCGTCCAATTCTGTCCTGGCCAAAGAGTAAATTGTGAGCATATCTTTCTGTAGCATCACGTTATTTTTCTGTAGCTCTGTGTAACCATCTTTCTTTTGTTTCAATTGTTCACGGAGCATATCACAGTCATGCCTGGCATTTTTCAGGGCATCTTCAGGGCTGGTCAAGGAATCGCCACTCACTGGTTCCGGCTCCACTTCCCTGGGATGGTTGGTTGAGGGTTCCTCACTGTTGGCACCGGACAGACACTTCTTTGGGGTACACAACTTCTGCCTTGGGCCCTCTGGATATTCGGCTAACCGCGGGACGAATTCTCCATTTTCTCTAGGCTGCAGGGCATCTCGGTACCCCTTTTCCTCCAAAGGTTCTGCGGACGTTTCTGTTCCTTCCACGGTAAGTGAAGTATCGCTTTTCTTTTTCCGCCTTTTTGTTTTGGATGACTCTGTCCCATCAGGAATACTGGGGTCTCCTTCTTTATTTGATACTTCAGCAGCTTCATTATATACGCCAGGCTTTTCTTGCAGTTGCTTTAGCTGACAGAAATATTGGGTGATCTGCTGCTCCTGCTCTTTCTCTTGTCGACCATATTCGTCATCGTAGAGAGCGGTCTTTTCTGTTCGTGCCGAGTTCAGGCACCCCCACCACTCTTGGGGTGTTTTGTGGGTGTGACTCGGTTCGGGTTCCCCGTAAGAGATGTCTTCCTCCTTATTGGACTGGAAGGGCCACTCTTCCGTGGGGTAGGGTTCATTACAGGAACGCTGCATCTTGTCCTCCATTTTGGGGCTATCAGGTGTAATTTTCTTCCTGACCTCAGGAGTCACTATTGCAGCTGTTGCCACTGTATTTGCTAGAACCAATTGTGGTAGTCTTACAGGTGGGCATATTTTGCTTGTAGAGGTCGTGGCTCTCACAGGCATCTCTGTAGACTTCTTTCTTTTTCTTGGGTAAGTTTTACAATATCAGCAGTACTGTGCATGCATTCTCTCTCTTTAGGTATACTGGATGTGCAGTTGCTAGGTAAAAACTTCTATTTGCTTAACACCATTTACTTGCTAGGTATAATTTCTCTGCTTCAGCCAAATAATGTGGTTTTCTGCTTGAGTTCAGTCTCAACTTTGGGTATTATGACATTTACTCTTCACACTTTGGGACCTCAGCTTGTACTTTGTGGAAGACATCTAGATACTCGTGATACACCGTCGGCAGAGCAGAAAAGTTAGAGGAAGTGGTGTCCAGGCCAGCGAGCACGGCAGCAGGAGGAGGAGTAACTGTCTTCTCTGAGGTGGTAGTCCATTGGATGGGTAACACATCGGTCCAATCTATACATGGATTGTGAAGCTGGAGCCATGGCTAACCTAGAATAACCTGGACAATAGGGGAGTGAAAAACATCAAAGCAGTGAGGGCGTGAGCAGTGAGGGCGTGCCCGGAGTATGGTAATGCGTTGCCGGGCCTGGTAAGAAAGGGTTAACGTACACTTGCAGAGTCCGGCGTGCCAGAGATCGGATAGTAATGTCCGTGTGCCAGAGTTCAAGGATTGGAGAGAGCAGCGTAGTGATGTCCGTAAGCCAGTGTTCAAGGGTTGGAGAAAGCAGCGTAGTAAAGTCCATAAGCCAATGTTCAAGGGCAGGAGAAAGCAGAGTAGTCAAATCCAAAGCAGTAGACAAGTTCAAGCCAGGGGAATCCAAACAGGAGCAGGGACAGGAACCAGCACTGAAACAAACAAGGGAGCTAGGCCTAGACACTGCACACACAGGAGCTACAGGAAAGCTATGCAGAGCAATGAGTAAGAGGACAGAGTGGCGTCATAAAGGAAGGAGAACCAATAGGGAAGAGAGGAGGAGCAAAGGCTAGAGTGGGAGATTGCAGGGATAGGTCTGAGAGAGCGGGGAGGAGACAGGGAAATAATCAAGAGAAAGGGCTTGTAAGCAGGGGGGGCGGAGCTAGAGTTAAGGAGCGGAAGATAAGTGGAGCGGGTGCGTGCACCCTCTGTAAGAGTACTATGCGCGTGCCCCATGCGTGTCACAGAGCGCGAGGGACGCACTGCCATTGGAACGCTCGGCACCGGAGGTGAGAGGGAGGGAGAGGCGGAGGAGCAACGTAATGTAGAGGCTGGGGGAATAGAGGCATGCCGAGGGATGCGGGTGCCGCGGAGGGGAGCGAGTGACCAGGAACGCGCACGTACAGTGCGGGGGCCACGCACGTGACCCGAACGCGCGTCAGGGTATGCCAACCGCGCCGCAGAGGAACGGACGTGAGGAAAGGAAGGGAGAAAGCGAGAACGCAGGGCAGAGGGAGATCCAGAAGCTGTGGGAACTGAGGTGACGGGGACACGCTGAGGAGCGTGAGTCCCCCGATCCGTTACATTGTCAAACTACCAAGAGTCTGACCACCTTATAAGCGGGTTGTGTTGTTGAAGCCAAGGAAGGCCCAGAATTACCTCCACAGAGGGTGAATGGATAACATCCAGTCAGATCTCCTCCTTGTGACCGTCTATGGTGGAGAGAGTAAGAGTAGGAGTTTCTAATGAAATGAAGGCTGGCTGGAGAGGACATCCGTTGATTGCCTCTAGACCCACCGGTACTGACTTCTTGATCAGGGGAGTCTTATGTTTAGTAGCAAAATCTTGATCCACAAAATTTCTCCCAGACCCGGAATTGATGAAGGCAGAGGCAGGAACTAGAAAGCCAGGACCCTCAACAGCATCGACAGCATCGACAGCATGCCCTGGTAGGCAGACCTCTTGTAATAAGAGGAGAAGAAGAAGAAATGGTACCCAATGAGATCCCCTTACCTCATTGAGTGTTGGCATTTCCCAGCTTCATGGGGCAGTGAAGCACCAGGTGACCCGACATTCCGCAGTAGAGACATAATCCCCCAGTCCTCAGACGTTGTTTATCTGAAGGGGAGATCTGGTGACTTCCTTACTGCATCAGTTCTGGAGCCTCAAGAGCAGGGAAAATGGGAGGAGGCAGATTGGAGATAGGAGCAATTCGTGTGAGAGAACGTGAGTGATGGCGTTCAAGCCTCCTTTTCTGAAGGCGTTAATCTTCACTAATTTATACAGCAATAAGATCCTCGAGCACTGTGGGTCTTTCTTAAGCAGCTAATTCCTTCTTTAATGTCTCAGAGAGACCTTGCCAGAAAGCTGCAGAAAATGCCTCATCGTTCCAGCCCGTCTCTGCCGCGATGGTCCGAAACTCCAGAGCGTATCTTGCAACCGATCTGTGACCCTGTGAAATGTGGAATAATGAAGAAGCAGCAGTAATCTTATGGCCAGGGGTGTCAAAGACCTGCTTAAATTCTTAACTGAAGCATGGAAAGTCTTACATAAGCACAGGTCTCTGCTCCCAGATGGGGGATGCCTATGCCAAAGCGTCTCCAGTTAATAGAGCGATAATATACGCCACCTCAGATCAGAAGAGAAGCGGGAAGGGGTTAACTCGAACCGTATGTCACATTGGCTGAGGAAACCTCGGCATCCATGGGGATCTCCTGCATAGCAATTGGGAGTTGGGAGACGTGGCTCGAAAGAGAGAGAGGCTTCAGGGGTAGAAACTGACAGAGTAGCAGGCCTAATAATTCTGGTTTGAGATTGGTTCTGAGAAACTGTTGCCAGATTTTGAGTCAGGGAAGCAATCTGATTGTCCAAGTATTGGAAATGCTCGGAGATAGAAGACAAGACTTGGCCCACCTCAGGGGGGTCCATGTTCGTTGGGCTGAACATACTGTAATGCTTGCGTTGCCCACGAGCAAGACAGGCTCCTGGTACTGAGTTGGGGAGGTATAGAACCACGCTCCCACAGCAGCAGAAGCATGCCTGGCAGGCGGATTGTCAACGTAGCTGAGTCTGGGTTGGAAAGTCCGTTAAGCCATAGTCTGGGGTTGGAGAGGTCAGAATTGTAGAAGTCCTATAGCCGTGGTCTTTGTTGGAGATGTATGAAGAGTCGAGGGTAAGCCGGGGTCAATATCCAGAGGGGTTCAGAAGTCAAGCCGGGTCGGTACACAGAGAATCCAAACTGCGAGAAAGACAAGACAGGAGCAAGGCACAACAAATGCAGGAGCTCAAGGCTATAACCAGTTATGCTCAGCCAAATAGGAGTGAATGAGCAAGGCATTTATAGCAGACAGGATCCAATGAGGCAGGGGGCGGAATGGAGGCATGGCCTCTGTGGAAGCAAAGATAGGCTGCAGGAGACAAGTGGGCAATAAGAATACTTGCCACGGAGCGGTGCACGGCGTCACGTGTCCGTATCCGAGGGGGCGGAATAAAGCTCTGTGGCAACATAGAAGAGCTGCGCATCTGCGTGCGCTCTGTAAGCAGAGCGGGGGTGCGCACACATGCTGGTGCAAGAGCGGAGGTCTGTGCGGTGACCGGTAAGGAGGGAATACCTCGCAAAGGACATGTTCCACGACTCCTTACAATGTATACAGGCATTAAACTGGTTAATGTTATTCCTATCATAGGCTTCTGGAATAATAGTTATTAAAGAAGCCTATGATATCAATGCGGGGTCATTAACTCATTTATTAACGGCCACGTTAATTCCCGCATATCAATTTTGGCCGAATATCGCACTCGCTAAATTATTACTGCAATTTTGATGTATAACAACTTAAAATTGCGGTAACGCTCATAATTTTTTTTTTGCGTGGGTGCGATATTAACTCCATTGTAACTTATGTATGCAGCCCATGGTGTCTTCCAGTGCCAAATGGTATCTCATGGCATACCATACTGTAGTTTATGGCCCAATATCTTTAAATACCCTTTAAGCCATTTTCATCCTCAACAGATTTGGGGTCCTATTTTCTATGCAGTCTTCTGGCATGACACCTTTTGGCACTGGAAACCCCTTAAAGCCCATTCATGTCAATTACATTTGAGGTGTCTTCCACTGCAGAAAGGTGTCTTATGGCAGAACACTGCTTAGTAAATATTGCCTATTATATTAAAGTGCAACTAATGTTTGTAACACTTCACATTTTGACATTTTTATATTTGGCAAACTACAGAAAGCCAGTAAACATTATTCTGTTTTCAGATTGAGGGATGATAGAGATTTGAATCTGTGATCTCTTTGTGAACGTTCTAAATAATAGCCTAATTCAAGGTCAGCTCAGAACACAGTAAATGAGCACTTCAGTACTTCAGAATTAGGAGATACCAAACACAGCAGCACACCTTACTGATAGCTTATGTAAAGTGTAAATAGAACATTTAATTTGGTACACATTTCTGCTATTTTGTGAATAATGGTGGATGTCAAAATGTAACTGCATTACATTATTTTATTACAGTAATCATAAAATGTGTTTTTTTGTATATTTTGTATATAAGCCCATTGTTTACCATTGTTTAAGAACTCCATGTGTAGATTACTAGTTATAAATTATGTCCCTCTATTGCATTATGAAAGATAAAACATAAAAAGTAAATTCTATTTATTCATGAAACACAATTGCATTTAATTCCTATTCGCCATATTGTGACATACCTATATAGATAAAGTAATCACTGTACATTGCTGTCATAATTCAAAAGAAGACAAATACTGCTACAGTGCTAAAGCCCTTCAAATTTGTCAGTAGATTTAAAACTGTAATTAAAAGGTGAACTTTGTCTGTCACTCTGTAATCAGTACTGAATTATAATTTTCAATTAAGTGGACATTATTCACTGTCAGAAACACATTTGAAAGCAACACATTTACACCTTAGTCAATCTTATTAATCCTTGTCAGAGAGGTTGGATGTGACTGCAAATCAAGTGAGGTTTTAAATAAAAGTCAAAGAACAATAGAGTATACAGTAGCATCTCCTGTGGGGTTTTTAGATCCTATTTGTATTTTCAGCAAAGCCAAAAAAAGCAAAAGAACATAATTATTTTGTGTTAGTACATCATTATGTTTGATTTAATCACAGAACCATAGAAGGATGTTCTTGTTTTTGTGACTATGAAAATACAAAGAATACTGCAGCTCTATGGTAAAATACATAAAATAATATTGTTTATGTTCAGTGTTGCAAGTGTTTATATAGTTGTGCATGACATAGTAAAATTCAATGTATTTCTGTCCCAAATAGTTACTTTAAAGTTTGTACATGATCAAACAATAAAAAAATGCCACAGGTTTCTTTGGAAAACTAACTCAGTACATAAAACAATTTTAAACTTCATAATTTAGAAGAGATGATGAGATGGGAGCTTACAGCATATACAAAAACAGCAAAATAACAACACCAACATGCATCATTTATTGCTTTTTAAAACTGACCGTCAGTCAAGTAAATTCAACAGTTTATGTATGACTCCTCTGCCATACCCAATATCCATTTATAGGGAATCCCAGTGTATATTCCAATATTTGTAGCACTGTTAAGTGTGGCAGAACTTCTATAAACTATATTGGCTTTACAACGTGAAAATCTCCACATATTATCCAAGAAAACAATTTACATACATTTCACTTGTATTTGAAATAAACTATTCTGCAGCACATGCATTATTGGGATCTGACATTTTTATTACTGATTTTCTTTTCATTTTGAAACAACCTTGTTTCCTATTATATTAACAGGTCTCAATGAGTCTTTAAGGATGTTTGATCTCCATCACTGGTCCTCTTACTGTCAAGCCTTGAGCTAAATCTGAGTTGTCAGATTGTTGTATAACTTTTTCCTTGTTATTGCTTGAAGATCCCTATTGTCTGCTAGTATCAGTGTGTTTGGACTTTCAGGTATCATCCTTAGTTCCTTTTGATAACGTCAAAATATGTCCCACTGGTCTGTTTGGACAATGTAAGATTTTGGATGCAGTTGTTCTGTGCTGTTACCTCTCCTAGGTCCTAGGTATTAGAAATGTTATTTCACAGAAACAAATCGATATTGTGGGCTGTTCTGTCAAAGTAATATGTGTTCTTCCTTTGCTGCTGGTCTTCGATCTAGCTTATTGGTTCAATGTCTTGAGATTTCATCTTGTCAAGGATTGTTATTCCTTTTTGTTGATAACATTTGGGCTGCAGATTTCTTTTTCTATATGTATGCTTCAGGAAACGAATAAAGTATCACCCCCCCAATTGAAATTCTCTCCTTATATTATACAATCCTGATTTTTGGGGGGTTTGGGGAGAAAAGATATGGCATGGATTACAGTAATTTACATTATGACTACATTTTAACTACACATTAAACTTGCTACATTAGGCAATTCAGAGTTTTTTGGGGCGTTCTGGGAGAAAAAGCATGGCATGTGGTACAGCACTTTATATTAGGACTACATTATGTGTTTACATTACTCTGAGTACATAATGAAACCCTGAGGTTTTGGGGGGGTTGGGAAGAAAGGACATGGCATGCATGGATTTTAGCACAGTACATTCATTACCTGGCAGTATTGATGGATGAGTTTCCTGCATCAATGGGTGTGTTTCCTGTGCATTGTCTTCACCTTGCTTCAAATATGCAAAACAGAAATGAATGATTAAACAATTAAAAATATATAAAACTGTATCAAAGAGAAAAAGAAACCTAGTATACAAGCAGTCAGTCCAGAACCAGAGGGTAAACTCCTTTGTGGCTGCTTGGCAAGTAATAAGGTTATGCGGATAACACTCGAGAGAAACACCTGTAAATGTTTCTCCCCTAGCACCCAATTAGCCTACAAAGGATGATATGGTGTGCACAGTAAGGTAATTATTGTAACCCTCACAGTGTGGTCATCATACAGTGACAGCCAGATATGTACTGATATATACTCTGGCTAACGCTAATACAGGGGATATTGGTGCGTCCCCCAGAGGTGATATACAGCTGGTCTCCAAAACCGGAGATCCTACTGTATAGTTGGAACCCTCATAACACTTGCCCAGGGAGTATTAATGGCAAACAAGTGCAGTATATACATAGTGAGATTCGCATCCAGAATTAATTCTGGCATACTGCACCGACACACTTTATTCGAGCAAATACCCGGTATGTACCTGGCAGATACCTGGAATGCGCCGCTCCTCACCTCTGACAAGCCCCGTTGCATTTGCCTTCCCAGCCTGGGTTCATGCCTGGCTGATGGGCGGCTGATCTGTTAAATGATAATGATTAGGATTTAATAGGCTGCAATGCTTCGCGTGTCTACCAGATGGCATAAATTCATGAATTGTAATGCAGTATATATATATGTAGTGTGCAGTATTGCAGCCAATGGGAATAAAATGCTTCAATCCCTGCCGGAAAATAACTCAATGCACTCGGGCAGAAAACAGTCACAAACCTCAATACACCCGGGTATACCCGAATTCGTGGGACTAGCCGAGCTCGAATAAAGTGTGTCGCCAGTGTAGGTGAAGCACTAAATAGAGCCTTCATAGGGTGTTGATAATGTACAAAGTGCATCATAAGCAAAGCGCGATTAATCGTGTATACAATAGCATAATAGGATCATAGTAAGTCGGCTTCACGATTAAAGGTGCTGTTGACCTGGAGCCTAGTGAAACAGTGGCGAAACCTGGCTAGTTCCTGCAGCAGAGAGGTAGGTATCATGCGTAGCGGTACATGTGAAACCGCAGTCCACGTACACCCCCTCCCCCTTTATTTTAGAACAAGACGCTTCTCTAGTAATTGATGATTGATGCTAGTCTTGGTTTAAAACTATGTACAGTGGCTGGTCAAGTATGACCACTGTGTGACATATACCTAGCAGGCTCTTGTAAGTGGTTTAGATAAAGCGCATGAAGGTCTCAGCAAAGAAACTTTTAAAAGCCGGTACATAACAGCTGATACAACTGGCTTCCCATGTCAACAAGAAATGCTGTGCGGCGGGTAACTTAGGATTGTTTCATTGACGATGTGCTGATAGTATGGCGGGGTCTGAGGCTATGCTTAAACAATTCATAGAAATCCTTAATACTAACAACCTCAATCTACGCCTGACCCTTGAATACAGTTCTGAACAAATCTGCTTCCTGGATTTACTGATTTCAAAGGGCAAAAATTCCAACTATACAGTAGGATCTCCGGTTTTGGAGACCAGCTGTATATCACCTCTGGGGGACGCACCAATATCCCCTGTATTAGTGTTAGCCAGAGTATATATCAGTACATATCTGGCTGTCACTGTATGATGACCACACTGTGAGAGTTACAATAGTTACCTTAGTGTGCACACCATATCATCCTTTGTAGGCTAATTGGGTGCTAGGGGAGAAACATTTACAGGTGTTTCTCTTGAGTGTTATCCGCATAACCTTATTACTTGCCAAGCAGCCACAAAGGAGTTTACCCTCTGGTTCTGGACTGACTGCTTGTATACTAGGTTTCTTTTTCTCTTTGATACAGTTTTATATATTTTTAATTGTTTAATCATTCATTTCTGTTTTGCATATTTGAAGCAAGGTGAAGACAATGCACAGGAAACACACCCATTGATGCAGGAAACTCATCCATCAATACTGCCAGGTAATGAATGTACTGTGCTAAAATCCATGCATGCCATGTCCTTTCTTCCCAACCCCCCCAAAACCTCAGGGTTTCATTGCCAAGCAGCCACAAAGGAGGTTACCCTCTGGTTCTGGACTGACCATTTATTATAGGTAGTCACATTGATCGGATCTATCTTCGCTACCTTTGCCAAGTATCATTAACGTATTATTACAAAGTCAATTATTACAGTACACTTACTAATTATATGCTCTGATCCATCCCTACGGCGATAAGACATTATCTACAGAGTGGCCCCATTATGGCCCCATTCCTATATCTATAGGCAGCTATATACTGTAAAAGCATAAGATCCTGAATATCAATTAAGGATCTCCATATGTAAAATCAACCTAACTACCCAGAGTTACGTTACAAATGACAGTCACGTACTGTTTGACATACATTTTATTTTAAACCCCCTTTTTTATTTAATGGTTAATAATAAAGTATTTTAACACATTCATTATACATTTAGTTGTGACGGAGTGCTTGTATGCTAGGTTTCTTTTTATCTTTGATACATTCTTGTCCCTACCTAGTTAGCACCTCACATTGGTCTATTGTTCAGCTGTGCGGGTGTTCTTTGTACGTGTAGCCAAAATATATAAAACTCAACTTTTTAAAAGAATATTAACATAATTCTGGCACATTTTAATTTGTAAATTAATGTCAAATATGTAGTCGTCCCCCAAGCCATTGGACTTCCAGGCAACAGCCCTTTGATGCCTCAAAAGGGCATTAATGGTGTATTTCACGGTTTTGTAGATAAGCACGTTCATATTGAAATGACGCTTTATTTCTTCCAAAATAGTTATCCATAAATTATCAGGAAGCCCATACTTACCCCTATGGGCTCCGGTTCTACCAGGATAATGACCCAAAACACAGTGCCTCTTCTGCCTATATTCAGGCAAGCGGAATCAACTGGGTAGGAACCCCGCCAGAGTAAGTGCTGTATTGTAACTAGTTCACGTTGTATTCAACTGTATTGATCATGTCTTTTAATTTAATTCACCATTTTGTCCCTAACATCGCAGATCCCCCAATTTAAACCCCAGAGAACTGGTGTGGCATGCGATGAAACATCACCTAAGAAAATTTGTCAAGCCAGTCAAAAGAACAAATTGTAAAGGGCATAAATAGTTTCTGGAGGGACACACTTGATGTACAAAGATGCAACAACTATATTAATATATTTGCAATGTTTTTGCCCGTTCTTTAAGAGCGTAATGGGAATGTGACCGGCATGTAGTAAGGTATGTATGGTACAGACAGGAAGAAGAAGGTAGGTTTACACTATGTACTGTACAAGTTAAGGTTTTCTTTCTATGAGTGGAGTTTTCATATTAGCCTTTTAGTAAAGTTAATGTTATGTAATCATTCTATGTCTGCAGTAATTCTCCCCATTTCCATTATTTTCTCTTTCACAGAATAGTAATGTACAGTATGTTAACATTTTTCAGATATTATTAATCTGTATATTTCCAGTTAGCTACAGTATACTGTATTACAGGACTCTAAAAGTTTATTAATTCTGTGTGGATGTTTGTAAGAGATGTGTGCAGAGGTATGCAATGGAGACCGTTTTTAAGGTGAAATTAAAATAAGGCTTTATTGCGCCTGCCCCTTTTAACACAGCAAAACATATGAAAACAACAAACTCCTATCTCTGTTTAAGGGATCATTTACTTTCCCAGTCCTTTTCTCCAGGGCTTGAGGGAGAATCTAATTACCACCCTATTCCCCAAAGTCTCAAGAGATACCTTAAAGCAGGTGGCCCTTCATGTCAGTCTCTGGTAGGTTCCTGGGTCCCCTGTGTTCAGGAATATAGGTCTTTGGGTGTCTTGATCTCAGCAGAGCCTTTCTGCTCAAGACCTCTTTCCTCTTGTCAGCACCCTTGTGTACTGAGGAAAATCTCCCTTCTGTCTCTGAGGCAGGCTTTTTTGACACCTGTAATCAGCCAGCTGGTGTGATTAATTGTCTACCAGCAGTTAACCACCACACTGCTGGATTAGATGCATATTTCTGAACAGGGATAAATCCCCTGTTACAATGTTGCATAATCATTACAGGTGTACATTAATCCTGCATTAATCCCATTTTTCACTTTATTCTCTTTCACAGAAATTCACAATGCACTTGGGAGCGGAGGGGAACATCCTAGCCTATTGTCTGGTGTGCATAATAACAGTCAATAGCCAATAGCTTGGCCTGATCCCCCATCTCTCAATGACAAGATTGCTCTGTTTTTCCAAACATGTGTGCCAGAGGCAGAATTGTTGTATAGATGGACATGGCAACCCGGGGGTGTCATTAACACTTGCTAGTAATTCACTCTGCAATGTCAAGCTGTAATTTAGTCCCACAGAATTTAAAGTGTATTTAACATGCATTTAATAAGTGTGAAATGTAGTCTTGTTGTCTACTGTTAATCTGTTTGAAAAGATAATAAAAATGATCACTGCCTTAGTCCGTGTAATTGTGCAATACTTCTGTTTATATTCAGCTATGAGTTTCAAGGTTTTTTTTGCTGTAAAAGTGGTCAGATTGTGTTTAGGTAACTCCAGAGTTGCTGGCTGTAAGGAATCAGGGGCCACATCAGCCTCGACGTGACCACCTCCTACCTCCCGCGGGGTCCACAGCCGCTGCTGCATCTCCCCTTCAGAGGTATCCCCGCCGTGGTGCCGCTCGGACTCCCAAACAGGCGTCCGCCATCTTGCCGAGACGTGCGCACCCGGTTCTTACAGAGCGCGTGTCTCTGGCTATAATTTATTCACTGCTCCCGGTCTTTGGCCACGCCCCCCACATCCACACACACCCTTCGGCACAGCTGTTCTCCAGATACAGATTCAATGCCGTACAACCACAGAGTACTCAATGGCACACCCCTGCTCTGCCCCCTGCCTCCATTGGATCACCCACCTTTATAACCCCAGTCCTTCTGTTTCTAGCAGTTGTGTTTCTGTGCCATGCTTTCCTTGTTTACTTCCTTCAGGTTCTGACCCAGGCTCGACTGACTACTCTCTCTGGCTCTCAACCTCGGCTTCCACCTCTCTACATATACCTCTAAGACACTCGGACTCGGCTTTAGTACAATGACAACCTGGACATCTCCTACCCCTGATCCTCGGCTATGGAACCCACTATGGCACTTCTACTACCCTGGATCCGGCAGGTACCTATCTCACTATATCTTTACTTCCTGGCTGGCTACGCAACCACCACACTCAGGGCACTCTCTCTCTGCTGCGAGTGTGTGTCTCTCTGCATCCCACCTCAGTGCAGGGGACGGGTCTGGTCTGCGGGCAGCACAAGTGTAACATTATGCAGAGCCCAACAAATGCAGACCAGACTGAATTAGGCCAAATACTGTTGGCCCTTATTCAACAGAATCAAACTACGTCGGATTAAATAACCATCTTATCTCAACAGTTGGCTGACCTTTCTCTCCGGACGCCTCTGCCTAGGGTACCCCCTCCGGTAATACCAGACCCAGGAGGCACTGCGGCACTGGAATCTAGGATTCCTGCTCCCAAGCATTATACTGAGGATCACCAGCCTTGCCAAGGGTTCCTAAAACAATGCGAGATACAGTTTGAGTTGGCCCCCACTCAATTCTCTTCTGGATGCAAAAAGGTAGCCTATGTGTTTTCATTGTTGTCTGGGAATGCATTGGCCTGGGCGTACCAATCTAGGAATTACGTCCCAAATTGACTCAGGATTACCCCCGCTTTAAGCAGGAGTTCCAGCAAGTCTTTGACACCCCTGCTCTCCCCGATACTGTGGCCTCTTCTCTTCTCCATACGTCACAGGGTCGTAGGTCCGTAGCCAAATACGCACTGGAGTTTCGGACCATAGCGGCAGAGACACGCTGGAAGAAGGAAGCACTCGTCGCCATCTTCTGGCAAGGACTAGTTGATCCTGTGAAGGACGGACTCGCTGTGCACCCAAGGCCCGAAGTATTGGAGGAGCTAATCGCACAAGCCATTCGCATGGACCAGTACCTCCAGGAACAACGCTCTGAGTGCCAACGGCCCGCTTCCTGACGTTCGTCGTCCCATTTCCTCGTCCTCCTTCATAGTTACATAGTTACATAGTTACATAGTAGATGAGGTTGAAGAAAGACATAGGTCTATCAAGTTCAACCTTTGCTAAAATTAGACAACAGATACTTTATCCTATATCTATACTTACTTATTGATCCAGAGGAAGGCAAACAAAAAACCCCATTAAGGGGAAAAATTAATTCCTTCCTGACTCCAAGAATTGGCAGTCGGATAAATCCCTGGATCAACATCCTTCCCATGTATACTTATTTGGTATATCCCTGTATACCTTTCCCATCTAAAAAGATGTCCAACCTTTTTTTGAACAAATCTATTGTATCTGCCATCACAGTCTCCATGGGTAATGAATTCCACATTTTAACTGCCCTTACTGTAAAGAACCCTTTCCTTTGTTGCTGGTGAAATTTCCTTTCCTCCAACCTTAAGGGATGGCCCTGAGTCCTTTGTACTGCCCGTGGGATGAATAGTTCTTTTGAAAGCTCCTTGTATTGTCCCTGAATATATTTGTATATAGTTATCATATCCCATCTTAGATGCCTCTTTTCTAATGTAAATAAATCTAATTTAGCTAGCCTCTCCTCATAAGTTAGAATGTCCATCCCCTTTATTAATTTGGTAGCTCTTCTCTGCACTCTCTCTAGTTCCATAATGTCTTTTCTTAGGATTGGTGCCCAAAATTGTACTCCATATTCAAGGTGTGGTCTTACTAATGCTTTGTAAAGGGGCATAATTATGTTTACTTCCCTTCCATCCATTGCCCGTTTGATGCAATATAAGATATTGTTTGCCTTTGCAGCTACTGCATGACATTGGGCACTATTGCTAAGCCTGCAGTCTACAAGCACTCCTAAATCCTTCTCCATCAAGGATTCCCCCAATATATCTCCATTTAATTTGTAAGTCGCCTTTTTATTCTTGCATCCCAAATGCATAACCTTACATTTATCTGTATTAAACCTCATCTGCCATTTACAGTACCTGCCCAAATTTCCATTCTCTCCAAGTCCTTCTGAAGAGAAATTACATCATGCTCTGATTCTATTACCTTACACAATTTAGTATCATCAGCAAATATGGAGATTTTGCTCTCGATCCCAACCTCAAGGTCATTAATAAACAAGTTAAACAGCAGGGGTCCCAGTACCGATCCCTGAGGTACTCCACTCACGACTTTAGCCCAATCTGAAAAAGTTCAATTTATGACAACCCTCTGTTGTCTGTCCTTTACCCAGTTTTGAATCCAGGTGCATATATTATTACTGAGTCCAAGTTTCTTTATTTTGTACACCAACCTCTTGTGTGAAACCGTATCAAAAGCCTTTGCATAATCTAAGTAAACCACATCAACTGCATTACCCTGGTCTAAACTCCTACTTACCTCCTCAAATAAACAAATAAGGTTAATTTGGCAAGATCTATCCTTCATAAATCCATGCTGACTATTACTAATAATTTGGTTTTCCATTAGGTATTCCTGAATATTATCCTGTATTAAACCTTCAAGTAGTTTCCCCACTATTGAAGTCAGGCTTACAGGTCTGTAATTTCCCGGTTGTGATCTAGCTCCCTTTTTAAATATAGGCACAACATCTGCTTTACGCCAATCTTGTGGTACTGAGCCTGTGGAAATGGAGTCCTTGAATATTAAATATAATGGTTAATTTTTTCAATTTGCTTATGAACTTCTTCCACCGTTAACCAATTGTTCATTAATATGGAGGTTCAACTACTATTGAACTTGATTCTTCCCTTGTAAACACAGAGGCAAATAACTTGTTTAATACCTCTGCTTTTTTCTTATCTCCAATAATCTGCCTACCCATCTCACACTGAAAGGGTCCTATATTTTCTTTTCTCATTTTTTTGTTATTAAGATACTTAAAGAACTTTTTAGGGTTGACCTTACTTTCTATTGCAATCCTTTTTTCATTATCCATTTTTGCTAATTTGATTGCCCTTTTGCAATTTTGAATACATTCCTTATAATTCTGATACAATGTCTCCGTCTCTTCTGACTTAAAGAATCTATACGCCTTCCTCTACCTGTTTATTTAGCCACATTGGTTTTGACTTAATTCTTTTAAACTTATCACCCTAGGGTATACACTGATAAGTTTGCTTTTCTAACAATGTTTTAAAGTCTGACCATTTATCATCTACATTTTCCCTGCAAAAACATCATCCCAGTGTATTACTTGTAGATTAGACCTCAATTTATTCAAATCTGCCTTTCTAAAGTTTAAGGTCTTTGTTGAACCCAAGTAATCTGTTTTTTGATAATTTATTTCAAATGAGACCATGTTATGATCACTGTTACCCAAATGTTCCAGGACTTGAATATTTGCTATTACTTCTACATTGTGTGATATGACCAAATCCAGAACTGCCCCTCTCCTGGTTGGTTCCTCAATTATTTGGGTCATATAATTGTCTTTATATACCCCCAAAAACCTGTTTCCTTTTGTTGTAGTGCTAATCTCATTTCCCCAGCCTATGTCTGGATAATTAAAATCCCCCATTATGCAAACATCACCCAGTTTTGATGCCTTCTCCTTTTGCAAAATTATTTTAGCTTCCTCAATCTCACAGATATTTTGTGGTTTATAGCATATTCCCACAAACATTTTCTTTATACTTTTACCTCCACTGCTAATTTCTATCCACAAAGTCTCTACATTTTCATCATTCCGTTCATAGACATCATCCCTTATAATAGATTTTAGATCCGGTTTAACATATAAACATACTCCACCACCCTTCTATTTGTTTGATCCTTCCGAAAAAGGGAATAACCCTCTAAATTAACAGCCCAGTCATGAGTTTCATCCCACCATGTTTCAGTAATGCCTATGATATCATACTGCTCCCTTGCAGCTATTAATTCAAGCTCCCCCATTTTATCTGTCAGGCTTCTTGCATTAGCAAGCATGAATTTAAGTTTTTTTTCAGCCTGTACTATTATCTTATCTGCTCCTTCCTTTCTGCGCCCACTTGGTTTAGTCTTTAGAAGTTTTCTAGTATTATCTGTATTTACTATGGGTGTCTCACTGCTTGTCAAACTCACACTTGCCCCAATTTTACCTCCATACCAACTTGTATCCTCCTCTATTCCATTTAGTTCATTATCTGTTTCATTCCCCTCCCCCTCCATCCTAGTTTAAAATCTCCTCCAACCTTTTTAGCATTCTCCCCCCTAGCACAGAGTCTCCCTCTTCATTGAGGTGCAATCCGTCCCTAGAATATAGATGGCACCTCTCAGAAAAGGAGTCCAAACCCAAACCCAAACCCCTCCTTCCTGCACCACTTTCATAGCCATGCATTAACCTCCCTGATATCTGACTGTCTCCCTGCGATAGCGCAAGGCACTAGTGGTATTTCAGAAAATACTACCTTGGAGGTCCAGGCCTTAAGCTTTTGGCCTAGATCCCTGTAATCATTTTTAGGACCCTCCATCTCTCTCTGACTTTGTCATTGGTGCCAATGTGTACCAAGACCACCGGGTCAATCCCAGCCCCTGCCAACAATCTGTCTACCCGATCCGCAATGTGCCTTCGATCCCAAGACCTCCTTCAAGTCATTGCCAGCCCTGGAACATCCTAAACCAATGCAGATAGGCACACAACAGACCCGTACATCCACAAGGGACTACCGTCGGAACAAAGATTTGTGCTATTACTGCGGATCCCCAGAACATCTTGTACGCTTCTGCCCTCTGTGTCCAGGAAATGAGCATACCCAGTGAAGTACGTTGGGCTTTCCCTGGGTTCTATTTCTCCATGCCCCCTCTCCAAAGAAGAGCTTCCCCGGAAGCTCCTTATTCCTATTTCCCTTAAGGGACCTACCTTCCATGTATCTACGGCCACCTTCATCGATTCTGGTGCCAACGGAAACTTCGTGGACCAAGCCTTTGCCATTCGTAACAACATTCCGCTCATCAGTAAGGAAGTTCCTATTGGATTAGAAGGTATTGATGGCTGACCTTTACATTCCGATTTCATTTCCCAAGAGACTCTCCCACTCATCCTATCTTCCACAGACTGGCATACTGAAACCCTAACCTTCGACGTCATCCACTGCCCCGGAACCCAAGTCACCCTGGGGCTGCCTTGGCTTCAGAAGCATATTCTTCACATTGATTGGAGATCTCGTACGCTGATGCAATGGAGATCAAGCGTGGACACACTTCCTACACCGCTTATCATTCCTTACACATTGCTCGCAGGAATTAAGCCTTCTACGTCCCCTACTTGCGTCTTGCCGAAGGTCTACTCAGATATCTTAGACGTTTTTAGCAAGACGAAGTCCGAAATTCTACCCCCTCATAGATCTTACGATTGTCCGATTGACCTTGTTCCAGGTGCTACAATCCCCAAATCTAAGTCCTACCTGCTGTCCCTACCAGAGACCGAAGCTATGGATGCTTACATCCAAGAGAATCTCAAGAAGGGATTACTTCGTAATTCTTCTTTACCCGCTGGAGCCGGGTTCTTTTTTGTGAAGAAGAAGGATGGGACACTCAGACCCTGTATCGATTACCGGGGTCTCAACCGTATCACAATCAAGAATCGTTACCTTCTTCCCCTCATCTCCGAACTGTTCTTCACCAAACTAGATCTCCGAGGGGCATACAACTTGATTCGCATCCGGGAGGGCGACGAGTGGAACACCCACAGCAGCCACCACGAGTATCTAGTTATGCCTTTCGGCCTCTGTAATGCCCCGGCAGTCTTTCAGGATTTCATTAATGAATTTTTTTGTGATGTTTTCAATTCTTTTGTTATTGTCTATCTTGATAACATCCTTATCTTTTCTAAGAACCTTCAAGAGCATATTCTGCACACCAGGCTCGTTCTTTCTCGTCTCCGTGTCAATCATATTTATGCTAAACTGCAAAAGTGCCAATTTCATCAATCCTCCACCTCCTTCTTGGGATACATTATCTCCGACAGGGGCTTTTCTATGGATTCCGAGAAGCTCAATGGCATACTAGTCTGGCCTCAGCCTAATTCTCTTAAAGCTATCCAACGGTTCCTCGGCTTCTCTAATTATTTCCGGAAATTTCTCAAAATAAATTTCCTCTGCAGAAATGAACTACGACGTGGGCAATAGATAACTGCTAGCTATCAAGTTGGCCTTGCAGGAATGGAGGCACGTTCTGGAGGGGTCTCATGAGCCTATATCGATTCTAACCGACCATAAAAATCTCCTTTATATTGAAAGTGCACGTCACCTGGGATCTCGCCAAACCCGTGTGGCACTCTTCTTGTCAAGATTCAACTATACCTTATCCTACATCCCTGGTACTAAAAATATGAAGGCTGATGCCCTGTCCAGATAATTTTCCCCGGAGGAGAGGTCCAAAAACCTCAGAAACACATTATCTCCGCTGCCTCGTTCGACATCCTGCACAAGATTGTAGGGGCTCAAAAACATATTCCAAGGGTTCTAGAGGTACCAGAAGTAAGAATTTACGCTGCTCCTAAATTTCGATCCAAGATTTTGGAATGGGGTCGCTCCTCTCGCTAAGCAGGACATCCTGGTTTTAAGAGAACTTTGGATCTTATTCAGCGCACTTTCTGGTGGGCCAACATGGCAAGACTTATTCAAGAATTCACCAGTACCTGTCCGGTATGTGCGCAAAGCAAGGCTCTTTGTCAGAAACCATTAGGCTTACTCATGCCGTTACCTGTTCCCGGAGCACCCCATGTCCCATATCTCTATGGATTTCATTGTAGAATTGACAGCCTCCAGAGGTATGAACACTATTTTAGTAATTGTAGATTGTTCTCGAAGCAGGCCCACTTTGTTCCCCTCAAGGGTCTTCCCACTTCTCGGTGATAGCTAGTGTACCTCTCTTTCCTAGGTACGGGCATCTCCTACTTTTGGCCACTCATAGCGCGGGCCCTGGGCCATGTTCCCTGGACTAGTTAACAGGCTGACCCCCCCAATTGCCTCACGCTATCTGCCTCAAAGGACTCGGACATCTATAGCTATTCACCCCTCCTACGCCATCTCCCAAAGGCACCCAGGGTGTACTGTGCGAGAGTCTATGCTCCCCTGACTACCCCCGGTATGTGCAATTGCACCCTTCCTTCTCCAGCACTTGCACGGAGAGTGCATCTCACTCTTCCCGTTCCGCCTCGCTGTAAGCCTGACCTGTTCTGGCATCTCAGCAGCGCCTCCAAATGTAACCCTTGTTACTCATCTGTGGTGTCTAGGGTGTGTGAGGGCAGATTACATGCGTAGTGGTGGTGCATACCTGCGTGCAACAGGTGGGCCTGAGCTTCCCGCGTTGTTATTGGGGAGACAGGTCTAGGCTTCTGGGGTGGTAGCCTCCATGGTTAGTGGTGCAGCGCCTCCATCTTCTATACTCCCAGGGATATGGGATAGGACCTGTATAGAAGAACCTCCCTGGTCCAGGGTTGAATGCTCCAGACTCACACAACAGTCTTTGTATTAAAGTATTGTCTCTTTATTGGTCAGATCAGCGACTCCAAATGTAGTGGTGACCAGCAGCCACAACAACAACAGCAATGTTCTGCTTAACACTCCACTCTCCTCCCTTTACAAGTCCTTCCTCTTCTCCTTCCCTCCAAGTCTCTCCTCCAACACGATGGTCTGGGCTGGGGCGGCAATACCCCGCGGCCCACCTCAGAGGTTAGCCTCTGGGTGGGGACTTGATTCTCCCCATCACCCCAGCAGTGGGGTGAGGGGCATTGGTCCACTGGGTCTATCGTGCTATCAGCTCTACTCAAAGTGGCTGAGTCTCTCCTCTCCTCTCTCTGCTCCTGTATGACTCACAGGTGAGACCGCACTGTCTCTTCCAATTCCTCGGACAGAACAGCCGCATCACTTACGGGAGCTGGCTTCTAAATAGAGTCAGCCCCACCCCTCATGAGGTCAGCAGAACCTCCCCTCCGGCTCATGCCTGCAGCCGAGTCAGGGGCCTGCATCTACCACTCAGGGCAGGGCTTGGAAGGGGGAAAACCCATGATGACTACTGTTGCCTGCCCTTAACAGGACTTACCACAGTAGGAGGAAGATACTGCTGCGGCCAAGTTTATTCGAGCATTTGCCCGTTCTTGGCCGAAGCAGTAGCCTGGCGCGCGCCCGAGAGTGACGGGCGCGCGCCGAAGCAGCGGAAGAGCGCCCTCCGATCGGGGCGCTCTCCCTATCGCTGCCGGGTCCGCCGGGTCCCCCGGAACCCCCTGCCGCTGTCCCGCGATTGCGGGACACCAGGGCTCCCTCAGGGAGCCCCTGGACGCGCGTGCAGGGGGCGCACGCTCCCGAAGACGCGTGACCGCGCGTCTATGACGCACGGCACGCCGAGGGGCGGCCACTAGCAAGCCGGGAAATCTCCCGGCTTGCGGATCTGGCCGCAGAGTGATAAAGCGTGTCGGTAGTGTAGGTATGGCCCGTGCTGTTAAAAGGGGGCTACATATGCTTTTGAGAGAAACCACAATCGTCGCGATTTTAGTTGTTCTAATTTAATGTATAGGTTAGAAAGTTTTTTGAGTATTTTATACTATTATGTGTTACTGTTATGCCATTTAGGCAATTTTTTGTATAAATCCTGCCTTTTATTTTTATTCTATATTGTATTAATGATAGTAGGAAATGGAGGATGTAGGAGTCAATTATGTTATACCCACCCACTCTGTTAAATATATGTGATGTCATTTTAATCAACCAATAAGATTTCCATTAGAGGGAGGACATTGGGGTATATAGTGTTAGATCAAGCAGCCAATAGACACTCCTGATGAAGTCGCAAGAGAGAGCGACGAAACGTGTTGAGTGTTCCAGTTAAACAAACAGCTAAGAGAAGAAGACACGAAAGATCCATTGATACCATCAGATCCGGTGGTTCTCGGCGTACCGGAAGTGACGTATAGGGAGCCTAGGTGGTTCTTGGCGTACCGGAAGTGACGAAACGGGAGCCTCGGTGTGGATCCAAGTGTTTCCTGAGAGAGCGGAGGTGAACGAATAACCCAAGGAATCGCGACCCCAGGGTTATCCATCATCCGCTACCTATGAGTGCCTACTTCGACTGTATTAAATGTAAGCCTTCAATCGTGTATTTGATATTAGAATTGTTTTACCTCTAGACTATATGGTCTCTCATTTTTCTTCCTTGGAGGTGGTGACTGGTGGCTGCTGTTATCACATAGGTGCCCTAAGTTGGATGAATGTCTGATTTGATTACTTGAATGTGAGTAGTCATTTTGTATCAGATTTTTTCACCTTTTTCACCGTTAAAACATTATTGCACTATGATATGTTTTTTCTATTCTATGGCTACGAGACGAGCTCATCTGACTTTTTGAAAGATCATCCAAGAAAAGACAAGTGAAACAGTTTTTTTTAAGGGTTGTACACTGGCGACACAGTTTATCACACTGCGGCCAGATCCGCAAGCCGGGAGATTTCCCGGCTTGCTAGTGGCCGCCCCTCGGCGTGCCGCGCGTCATAGACGCGCGGTCACGCGTCTTCGGGAGCGTGCGCCCCCTGCACGCGCGTCCAGGGGCTCCCCGAGGGAGCCCTGGTGTCCCGCGATCGCGGGACAGCGGCAGGGGGTTCCGGGGGACCCGGCGGACCCGGCAGCGGTAGGGAGAGCGCCCCGATCGGAGGGCGCTCTTCCGCTGCTTCGGCGCGTGCCCGTCACTCTCGGGCGCGCGCCAGGCTACTGCTGCGGCACAGAACGGGCAAATGCTCGAATAAACTGTGCCGCAGCAGTAGTTTATTTTGAGTCTTTTTTTCACTTTATATGCACTTTAATTAGGCACGTATACTATCACTGATATTGTTTCATTAACCACATTGTCACTTTCACAATAGTGGTTATTAATATAATTTTGGGTTTGTTAGAGCGCTATTGTCACTGTTTTTCCTACAAGAAATATTTAGAGGTGGATGTCACGATGGACACAACTATATCAACACATTTATATTTTGGGTTTAAATTGAGCATACAAGTTGAGCAAAATAAATTGTCATTTATTTCCTTGATAGACAGACACACGACAATCGTAGAACACACTTAATAAAAACACTTACTGAACAGAGAATGGGATAGAATGTCAAAAAATAAAACAAAAGCCCCAGAATTTTGTCTCTTTAACATGCAGTCCTGTTGCGAGGGGCGCATGCTGTAAATTCAATATCTCTGTGAAAATGGCAAAGTTCGTTCTGGTCCGTTGGGGTTCGTTAGATAACCCCCAGCACTCACGAAATCCTGAAGCAGAGTTCTGTACTTGGTTCCGATGGAAAGATTTTGTTGCGTTCTGAATTCGCTGGTGCTGCTCTTATCCGCTATTAGAAGCGTGGTGGAAATCCGCTCACATTGTAGAATGGAAAAATGAAAGACAACGGGGATAGCTTGGGCAGCATGTATATAGGGTTTGAGAGCCTATCTCCAACATGCCCACCCAATTCCCCTCGTGGGAATTTTCTCATTCCCCAATCCCCAACTTGCCCATAGTTTGCAGAGTGGGCACTCTAGGGTTTTCCTGCTAACACAGCGCCTGTGCGACATTGCTACCTGGCCTGCTTAGCATATGTGTACTCCCCTTTCTACCTGGCATCTCCCTGGCAGGGGAGGGGGACTCAGGGTGTGAGTTATCCCAGATGGCTAACAGGATTTCCTATTTAGCAACCATCCTAGCTAATTCACACATCCGGACTCTAGGACTTTCATATGCAACACTTCCCTAGACTCACCGGCATTGGCCCAGCAGGTGTGTATGAAGTTTGCATAGGAAAGTGACCCAGCTCATAGGTGTCAAAGCATTTGGTGGCTAGTTGACTATCAAAGTTAGATAGAAAAAAATACATCCTGCCTGTCCTTTTAAATCTGCAACTAAAATCCACATTATTAAAAATATGTGTTCCCCTTATCCCACATTTATAATTTTGATATGTGTGTGCTTGGAATGTTACACAGGGCTGCACACCAAATTTCAGGTTGCTGGCCCATTTCCTTCCCAAGTTATGGCTTCTCCTTGAACTGGCAATGCTAGGCTATGGCTCTCACATCAATTGGGTTCTCACTTGCTGTTACGGGGCTTTCACGTCAATTGACTGAGTTCCCACGCCAATTGCACAGCCGCCATTCAAGTTAAGCTGACTAACCGGAAAGGCAATATCCGAGTACCACTTGAGATTGGAAACCGCAGCCCTTTGATTCAATTGACTCTGCGATTACGGCTTCTAGTCTCAGTAATGGATACCTATACTTGGCAATGGAACAAAGAGACCGCGCCACACGTATACAATTAACTCATGGATTAGCGCCACACAGCGGCATCTTGTGTCCAAAGCCAAGAATATCAGTTTGCCATTGCATATACTATTGCAGGCACATATAAACCTGCAAAATGGGGACAACAAGGACAGAGGGAAAAATAATATATGTACAGTGCATGGAAAATTAACCCCTTCATCCCCAATGCGAAATAGGGGAAACCAGCCGAGCACACTGCCTTTATTAATGCGCTGGCTACCCACAATTTCCTTACAGTGGACACTTGACCTTTTGCTTTGGATTTGTTCTAATGTAAATAGTTTTCTGTTTTTGATTCTAAAAGACCCTAGGGTTTTGATTTTGTAGTTGGTTTTGAAATGTAAGTTTCTGGTAGGTTTTGATTTCCCACACCCAGTTTTGCCCAGTTCTTCTGTAGTTGCAATAATATTATTTATTTTATGTTTAAGATTGTCAGCATCATCATATATTGATACAACAAAAGTAATCCAGGTTTATTTCTTAAATGTTCTACTTAAAACAAAATCTATTTTAATTTCATCCATCAAAAGTTTTAGTGTGGAGATTGCACTCTATGTAAAACATATTTTGCTTTTCGTTTGCTTTTCCAACAGTCATTAGAAGTGCATAAGCCTGATTTCTGAAGTAGACAAGGAATGTCACACTATTAATAGTCTTACATGTAACATTAAGTTATTAGTCAATGTATCAGTTGTGGGAGGAGGGATGGGGGTTAACATTTGAACCTCCTGGCTACTGCGCCACTTAGTATATGAGCCCTACTCGTTCGACATCAAACTGATAAGGACATAAGAATATTTCCAAGTGATGAGAATTATTTCACCCCAATTTTAATACAGTATGACATAGAATATTTTAGTTAATTTTCTGTCTTGTTGTTATGTTTATGTATGTATATCTTTATGTATATACACTACCGACACGCTTTATTGCGCATCGGCCAGATCCGCAAGCCGGGAGATTTCCCGGCTTGCTAGTGGCCGCCCCTCGGCGTGCCGCGCGTCATAGACGCGCGGTCACGCGTCTTCGGGAGCCTGCGCCCCCTGCACGCGCGTCCAGGGCTCCCCGAGGGAGCCCTGGTGTCCCGCGATCGCGGGACGGCGGCAGGGGGTTCCGGGGGACCCGGCGGACCCGGCAGCGGTAGGGAGAGCGCCCCGATCGGAGGGCGCTCTTCCGCTGCTTCGGCGCGCGCCCGTCACCCTCGGGCGCGCGCCAGGCTACTGCTGCGGCCAAGAACGGGCAAATGCTCGAATAAACTTGGCCGCAGCAGTAGCACCATATATATACTTAGTGCTTCACAGCAGCAATACACATGACATAATAATATTACATACAGTAATAACACATAATGGAAATTAGCGCTTGATCCATAAAAGAAACATTAGGAAGGAGTCTTGGCCTCAAAGAGCTTACAATCAAATTGGTAATTGGAAGAATGTACAGAGGCACTAGGAAGGTGTTCTGGTAAGTGCATCTGCAAGCGACCGAGGTCATATGTACTCATATGCTTCGTTAAAGAGGTGTGGTTTTAGTTGGGCCTTAAAGGTGGATAGAGCGGGTGCTAGTCGAATATTGAGGGAAAGGGCATTCCAGAGGTGTGGGAAAGTGAATGAGAAAAGTTTTAAGTGGGAGAGGGCTTTCGGTACAAAAGCGGTGGAGAGAAGACATCCTTGAGCCGAATGCAGGGTTCAGGACAGTGTATAGTGAAAAATTAGGGCTGAGATATAAGGAGGAGAAGAAGAGTGTAAAGCCTTAATGGCGCTCATGGTGCTTGCTACAGCTGCGGCCACCTTTATCCTAATGCGGCCGTAGCCGCGTCGCTCTGACAAGACGCCTCCAGATGTGGTCTGTTTTCTTTTTTTCCATAGTGATTTTCGGTATGTTAGCGCTCAGATTTTTAGCGCTCTCTGCTATACTGCAATACCGTCTAAAAACACAGGTGGGCATTCGCGAGCTATTGTCTTAAAAGTCTAATAGCAATTCAACCTACAGTACAGTACAGCCGTACATTCTCTGCAATATATGTGCGCGCGCAGTACTGTACTGTAATTGTAAAATGAAACGCATTGGCGTGTTACAGTATCACATTTTTGGCGCATACAGCGCTCTCCCTTTCGCCCCCGCGCACACACAAGGCTAAAGTACTATTTCAACTTCTTATCTACTTCTTATCTACAGTACACATCTCCCACACCATTCCTTGGAATTTATGGCTTTCTGACTTCAATCTTCCCGAACCTGTCATCACATTCCTGCGTGTATAACACACAGAGCCTGGTGTCACATTTCTGCGCATGCGTGTATAACTTCACATTCATTTAGAAGTTCAAGTCTGAATATTTTTTTTTTTGGTGTGGGTTTTTTTGTTTCGTTTCCAGACAAGTGCCTGCATAAAAATTCTTGATATTCTGATATTCAATCGGCACTGTAGCTTTTTAATGCAACACTAGTCATGAACATGCTTTACTTATGTGGTTTTTATTTATTTGGGGGTGTGGGTTTGGGGATCAAAACATTACGATGACATGTTGAAAATGTTTCTTTGAATGACAGTACAGGTAATCCTTCATTCAGCTTTACCCCCCTTCCCACCCCTCACACACACAAACAAGACTCAAGGATTTGATTTCAACTTCTTATCGACACAGATCTTTCATTTTCAAATGGTTGGCTTTGTGTTTTTAATCGTCCCGAGCCTGGTGTCACATCTCTGCGCCTGCGTTTAATTGTCTTTGGGACCTTGTTGATTATTAATGCGCATTCGTGTATAACTTCACATTCATTTAGAAGTTCAAGAGTGATTTTATTTTATTTTTTGTGGTTTTTTGGTTTCGTTTTCAGACAAGTGCCTGGATAAAAATTCTTGATATTCTGATATTCAATCGGCACTGTAGCTTGTTAATGCGACACTAGTCATGCACATGCTTTATTTATGTGGTTTTTATTTATTTGGGGGTGTGGGGATCAAAACATTACGATGACCTGTTGAAAATATTTCTTTGAACGACAGTACAGGTAATCCTTCATGCAGCTTTACCCCCGCGCACACACAAGGCTCAAGGATTTGATTTCAACTTCTTATCGACACAGACCATTAATTTTCAAATGATTGGCTTTGTGTTTTTAATCATCCCGAGTCTGGTGTCACATCTCTGCGCCTGTGTTTAATTATCTTTGGGACCTTGTTGATTATTAATGCATATGCGTGTATAACTTCCCATTCATTAAGAAGTTCAAGTCTGAAATTTTTTTTGTGTGTTTTTTTTAGTTTCGTTTCCAGACAAGTGCCTGCATAAAAATTCTTGATATTCTGATATTCAATCGGCACTGTAGCTTTTTAATGCAACACTAGTCATGCACATGCTTTATTTATGTGATTTTTATTTATTTGGGGGTGTGGGTGTGGGGATCAAAACATTACGTTGGCCTGTTGGAAATATTTCTTTGAACGACAGTACAGGTAATCCTTCATGCAGCTTTACCTCCCTCCCCCCCCCCGCACACATACACAAGGCTCAAGGATTTAATTTCAACTTCTTATCGACACAGACCATTCATTTTCAAATGGTTGGCTTTGTGTTTTTAATCGTCCCAAGCCTGGTGTCACATCTCTGCGCCTACATGTAATTCTCTTTGGGATCTTGTTGATTATTAATGCAGAGACCATTCATACAGTATGACTCATACACCCACCCCCCTCCAACCCTTTGAGGCTTTGTTTAGGGTAGCGCATGCGCACGTGTGATAATTCCTTCTCAAATTTAATATGTTAATCTGATTAGCCCTTCTTGGCAACTATAGAAACTACTTTAGTGTAGACTTGTGAGGTTTACAACGGTACATGTATTGTACTGTTTAAATGAATGTAATGAATCGAAATGTGTATCCACACCTTCCCGAATTTAATATGTTAATCTGATAAGCCCTTCTTTGCAACTACAGTAAGTACTGTAGCCCACCCGTAAGCACTTCACACACAAACCCAAAGCCTTCTTCAAGAATCCCCCCCCCCACACATTCAAAGTGAATTTAAAGTTCAAAGAAAAAAAAGAGATTTAAAAAAACCATCATCTGAATCATGTTTTTGATAAATTACCAATTTTTGTAATTCTTTCTTTTTCTTAGGGGGGGGGGGTTGAGGGGCTTTCAATGATTATGATTATCGTGAATGTAAATAAATATGTATTTTATTTTATCAGGAATAAAAAATACAAATAATCATGAATAATACAAAATTCAGTCATTATCTTCTTTGTACTGTACTATACATGTACTGTAGTTCTTCTGTCAGTTGAAAATTGAGGGCCCGTGGATAATCATGGAAGAATGAAAAATACAAATAATCATGAACAATGCTCATTAATAATAATAAAAACAGAAATACAAATATTTAGTCTTTCTCTTCTTCGTCAAGGCCACATTGCATTCTGTAGTTCATTGAGAGAGGGGGGGTTTGTGTAAATGTGTGTACTGTAGATACACTATACACACAGTTCACACAATTTACACATGATACCCCCCTCCCCCCACCCGTCCTTTTTTAGTGCAGATCTCTGTGAAAAGGAAAGAAACAATTAGTACAGTTACAGTAAGTGCATATAATGGCATTGTGTATAGTATAGCTTTTCCATATTGGACTATGCAGTTACTACTGTCAAACTACTGTATACTGGAACTACTGTATGACTACTGTAAAATATTTTGTAACAAGATTGGGAGTGCAGCTCTCTCTGAAAAGAAAAAAATAGTGCAGTGAAGTGCATGGTGTATACTGTAAAACAATCTTTGCCATACTTACCTGTATCATACTGTACTTGGTGTGCCTGTACTTACCATACTACAGTACAGTTCTGTACCATACTACCTTCCTGATGCATGCCCATTACGCTGTATCACAATGGGCAACACAGTTGCAATATGGTCGATATATTTATTACATCGTTCCACGGTGAGTACATCGTTCCAAAAACTCAGTATGCCTTTCAACAACTCATCCTTTTTGGAGGGTTTTACCACTTTGCGGATATAATCCTTTAGCTGATGCCAGGCCATTTCGATAGGATTGAAGTCTGGCGATCTGTCATTGGAGGGGGGAAAAAAAGGAAAAAAATTAGTTAAAGTGATACACAGTAAACAGTGAGAAAAAATGAGACACGGTTACCGTACTTAATCCGCTGGCGTCTTCACCCAGTTGATACCGCAGGCAAGAATATGCGCAGTTGACGCGGTGTGCTTCGGATTGTTGTCCTGGTAGAAATGGTGACCATATGGGAATTCACGTGTGATGTATTCCACAATCTCTGGCACTATTTGCTCTTGGAAAAAAGCTTTATTCATGATTCCTGTAACTAGAAAAGTGCTCAAAATAATGCACACTAGTACAGTACAGTGCATAAGGCAACAGCATGTGAGTTTGGGCCTTATTTTACAGTCAAAGATGACGATGCATCATGGTCCACGCCTAGAGATGGCACCCCACACATGCATCTTCACTGGGTGTTTTGGACGCGGCTTCATAGATATGCGTCCTTTTTTGTGGAATGCAAAGTTTGCAAATCTCTCCAGCGATACAGTAGACTCGTCAGTAAAGATGCAATCTTGAAATGTTTCGCCACTGTCAAACCATGCCTGTGCCTGCACCACTCTCTTGATCTTGTTGACGTCCCTTATCATAGGGTATGCTCTGTAATGACAAGGAATAATTTTATAGGTACAGTACAGTTTATTAAACCACACTTTTACCTCCTGTACTGTCCAGTACTAACCTCACACGTCCATATTTCCATCCAATTCTGCGTCTAATTTTCTTGATGTTGGTCTCTGATACGGTTAGATTGTGATTTTTTTGCAGAGTGTCTTTGACCCTTAATGCACTCTTCTCATCATTCTCTTCACTTATTTTGTCGACCAGAACAGTAGCCCACAAGTACAGTACATTTTTGCTCAGGCCTACAGTATAGTTAAATATATATATATATATATATATATATATATATATATATATATATAATACTGTAATATAATAGTTATATAAAACTATAGCAATAACAATAATAATAGATAGATAATATAGAATAGAGTTATATAAATATACAGCGATAACAAAATATTTAAACACATTATAACAGATATATGTTGTGACAAACGGCTTACTCCGGGGCTCCGCCGTCTGTCCGGGACTGTTACAACACGGTCTTTTAGGGTAGGTTAAATGAGGAGGCGTAACGTGCAGTTCCTTTAAACAGGCACTGAGACTGCCACACGGAATACAAAATAATACATAAGCAAACAAAACCCTGCTCACTTGAGCAATAACTTAACTAAGGTTTTCCCTGACTGGGTTTGGAGTGGCTTATCCACTTCCAACAACAAAAATAAGGAACTTTGCAGTTTTAGAAAAAAGGAACAGATTGATTTAACCTGTTTGGGGTGAGGCGTTTCCCCTCTCTGCTTCCAGCAGCCTTCCTGCCTCCAGCCTCTTGGGGAGAGAGGAGAGGAACCAGGAAATCAGCCTTAAATACCTGATCTCTATCAAGCAGGACAGGTGACAGAAATCAGGCAGCAGACAAACTCTGGTCTGGATCCCTCATCCCTCCGTTCCAGCACTTGCCAAACTGTGGGATGAAGTGCATACATTTTGAGGCTGCACTTTCCAGCCTAAACAGGATAGAAACTGTTCAGTATCCTGGGAGCCCTATATATGGAATTTATTACCATCCCCTGGTTTCTGTCACAATATTTAACATATATATATATATATATATATATATATATATATATATATATATATATATATATATAACAGATATAATATTAACGGTACTTAAAGTGTGTGTGTCAGAATGTGAGTAAACTGTGTACTGTAATGAGTGTGTTGTGAGTGCGTGAGTCATAATGAGTAATAATGAAGTGAGTGATAATTAAGGAAAAGGTGCAACTCACTTTCAAATAGAATTGATTATAAGAATGTAGAAATGCAATTATGATAATAGAGGGAGGAGGTGTAACAAAAAAAAATTGTACAGTACAGTTTATCTAAAAATTGGTAGGAAAATTATTATGTTAAAAACAATTAGCCATCTAACCAATAAATGTACTGCACGGTACAGAAAACATACAGTATTCAAAATACTTTACAGTACTTACGCGGTAGTTAACGTTGCTGTCCTCGTGACTTTTTTGGTCTTACCGTGGTCATGATAGCTCACGGTGGCTGCTGGTACAACGAGGCCAGAAGTACTTAACAAGCGTTGAATATCTGCAATTCATTGTCCTCTCGTGTACATCTCCTTTATTCTCATGCTGAGATCCTTAGAAATATTTTAACAGGCATCGCTGCATGTAGAAAGAAATACAAGCACAAGAATGTATATTCAATGTTTAGTCGACGTGTATTCAATGTGCAGTGAATCCACAAAATGGATGGTGTATTTATACTTTAATGAGTCACATTAGAGTACGCCCACTTTTAACACCTGCACCTCGTCGCCATGCATAAAAGGTGACACACATTGCATAGCCTCCCACTCGATGATCTGTATCTGAGCTTGCCCTTGTCCAGATACTGCATTGTGCCATCTGCTTCCAAGGATGAACCCCGATTCTATGGACGCAGGAACCAACTCTCTTCTGCCGTGCCTGTCGTGCCGAAAAAGTGAAAGGCGGAAGCCGTTTCCAAGCCAAGGCCAAAGCGAAAGGCTAAGGCTAATAAAGAAAACCTTCTGACGACTCCAAAGGCTAAGGCTTTTAAGAAGCCTTATTATGGCAAGAAGAAATTCGCTGATATACTCAACAAAGCAAAACAAATGGAAGCCAACCAATCGAACCCACAGGTCACCTCCTCCATCACTCCTCGACGACGCTGCAGCTGCTCTCCCGGAAATCCAGAGGTCACCTTCTCCATCACTCCTCGACAACGCTGCCGCTTCTCTCCAGGGAACCCCCATCTCATCCTCTTCAGCACCCATCCACCCAGATGTCTACAGCACCCCATGCACAAGATCCAGCTCGTTAGAGCGCATGCTGAATGGGTTAAGTGTCGATATCCCTGGGAACTCTATGCTGGGAAAGATAAATCTTCTTTTAGAGACCATGCTAAATATGGATCAATGGATGGAGAAGATGGATCAATGAATGGAGAAGATGGATCAACGGATGGAGAAGATGGATCAATGGATGGAGAAGATATAGACTGACATAGCGGGGATACATAATTTGCTTGGAGTTCATGCCCCTCTATCTCTGATGCAGGAGCAGGAGGGTGGCATGGATGGGATGAAGGGGACCTTCAACCTTCCATCACCAAGCGCACCCTCTCCATCAGAAGAATATGTGTTCATGTATGCCGTTGACGAGGATGACATGACAACCCCGTCAAGACCACGCCATGAGACAACACAGAAAAGGCGACCAAGACAGGAGGAAAGCATCCTCCCAGACAACCTAACCTCACCCTCCGCCACAAGCACACCCAAACCCAGAAGCACACCCGCTCCCAGAATCCCACCCACATACGCTTGCATTTAGACGGTGCCCGACATCATCTTGCGCGACCTGTCCAAGCCAGTCAGGGAGAATTATAGGTTTGCAAGTGGTAGTGAAGTCCAGAAACATGCCATGTACATTTTCAAGCACCACGTGCCCTACGTGGTATACTGCAGGTGGGCCCACAATGTAAACTATGAAGGGAATCGCACCAAAAATGCTCTTCCCGAAAATTTAAGAAAGACTATTGTGGAGGAATTGCGGCGCTATTTTACAATTAGAAATCATTTAATGAAAATAGTGATAGACTCCATAAATGGCATTTTGCGGCATACAAGGCATCGTACCTGAAAGGACGATCTGCTGGGGATCGAATTCGCTGCGTGATTGGATTGTATTCATACTGTCAATGTTTTTACTTACACCAAACACATGTAAATGTTTTCATTTGCTGTAACTGTACTTCAATAAAAAAAATGCTGTTTGTTTTAAGTTGTATTCTAAAATGTTTTTACTTACAGTACACCATGAATGTTTTTTTACTTACTCTACCAATAAAAAAAATGCTACTTGTTTTAAATTGTATTCTTCAATGTTTTTACTTACAGTACACCATACACCTGCAAATGTTTTCAGTTGCTGTACTTCAATAAAAAAAATGCTGCTTGTTTTAAATTGTATTCTTCAATATTTTTACTTACAGTACACCATACACCTGTAAATGTTTAAAACCAGAGACATAACATAAAACACAGACAAAGCTCAGTGCACATCCAGAAAAACTTATATACGGTACAGTGCCTAAATATACATGTATAAATAACTAATAAATAAAATGGTCTTTTAGTTTAACATTTTGGCCAAATTGTTGTAAGCCCTTGAGCCAAACTTCACGGCAGACCACGTTCAAGGGTCCCTACACTAATATAAATTCTTAATAACCTGTGCATTGCCAGTAAGAATGATTTATAATAAATCTGTCAATATGAGTTGCAAAAGTTCTAAGTCTGATTGAAGCTTTTATTAACCTGTACACTACCAGGAAAAGCACTCTGTAATAGATTTGTCACAATCACACTGCATGCAGGCAAGTTCCCCTGATAGTTGGAGATGCCATGGAGTGAGCTTTTAACCATTTAAATGTGGGAGGGAGTGAGCTTCAATTGGATAGGAGGTTGCCACCCTCCAGAACAGCCAAGACTAGCTGCACAAGAATTATAAAACATACAGAACACCTACTGCTGCGGCACAGTTTATTCGAGCATTTGCCCGTTCTGTGCCGCAGCAGTAGCCTGGCGCGCGCCCGAGTGTGACGGGCGCACGCCGAAGCAGCGGAAGAGCGCCCTCCGATCGGGGCGCTCTCCCTACCGCTGCCGGGTCCGCCGGGTCCCCCGGAACCCCCTGCCGCTGTCCCGCGATCGCGGGACACCAGGGCTCCCTCGGGGAGCCCCTGGACACGCGTGCAGCGGGCGCACGCTCCCGATGACGCGTGACCGCGCGTCTATGACGCGCGGCACGCCGAGGGGCGGCCACTAGCAAGCCGGGAGATTTCCCGGCTTGCGGTACCGACCACACTTAAATAAAGTGTGTCGGTAGTGTACAAGCTCAAATTGAACCCCCAAAATACCCACAACATATATATAAGCATATAAGTTTCACAGAGGAGTGCTACTGAGCATGGCAATTTATATTTAAAACCAGAGACATAACATAAAACACAGACAAAGCTCAGTGCACATCCAGAAAAACTTATATACGGTACAGTGCCTAAATATACATGTATAAATAACTAATAAATAAAATGGTCTTTTAGTTTAACATTTTGGCCAAATTGTTGTAAGCCCTTGAGCCAAACTTCACGGCAGACCACGTTCAAGGGTCCCTACACTAATATAAATTCTTAATAACCTGTGCATTGCCAGGAAGAATGATTTATAATAAATCTGTCAATATGAGTTGCAAAAGTTCTAAGTCTGATTGAAGCTTTTATTAACCTGTACACTACCAGGAAAAGCACTCTGTAATAGATTTGTCACAATCACACTGCATGCAGGCAAGTTCCCCTGATAGTTGGAGATGCCATGGAGTGAGCTTTTAACCATTTAAATGTGGGAGGGAGTGAGCTTCAATTGGATAGGAGGTTGCCACCCTCCAGAACAGCCAAGACTAGCTGCACAAGAATTATAAAACATACAGAACACCTACAAGCTCAAATTGAACCCCCAAAATACCCACAACATATATATAAGCATATAAGTTTCACAGAGGAGTGCTACTGAGCATGGCAATTTATATTTAAAACCAGAGACATAACATAAAACACAGACAAAGCTCAGTGCACATCCAGAAAAACTTATATACGGTACAGTGCCTAAATATACATGTATAAATAACTAATAAATAAAATGGTCTTTTAGTTTAACATTTTGGCCAAATTGTTGTAAGCCCTTGAGCCAAACTTCACGGCAGACCACGTTCAAGGGTCCCTACACTAATATAAATTCTTAATAACCTGTGCATTGCCAGGAAGAATGATTTATAATAAATCTGTCAATATGAGTTGCAAAAGTTCTAAGTCTGATTGAAGCTTTTATTAACCTGTACACTACCAGGAAAAGCACTCTGTAATAGATTTGTCACAATCACACTGCATGCAGGCAAGTTCCCCTGATAGTTGGAGATGCCATGGAGTGAGCTTTTAACCATTTAAATGTGGGAGGGAGTGAGCTTCAATTGGATAGGAGGTTGCCACCCTCCAGAACAGCCAAGACTAGCTGCACAAGAATTATAAAACATACAGAACACCTACAAGCTCAAATTGAACCCCCAAAATACCCACAACATATATATAAGCATATAAGTTTCACAGAGGAGTGCTACTGAGCATGGCAATTTATATTTAAAACCAGAGACATAACATAAAACACAGACAAAGCTCAGTGCACATCCAGAAAAACTTATATACGGTACAGTGCCTAAATATACATGTATAAATAACTAATAAATAAAATGGTCTTTTAGTTTAACATTTTGGCCAAATTGTTGTAAGCCCTTGAGCCAAACTTCACGGCAGACCACGTTCAAGGGTCCCTACACTAATATAAATTCTTAATAACCTGTGCATTGCCAGGAAGAATGATTTATAATAAATCTGTCAATATGAGTTGCAAAAGTTCTACGTCTGATTGAAGCTTTTATTAACCTGTACACTACCAGGAAAAGCACTTTGTAATAGATTTGTCACAATCACACTGCATGCAGGCAAGTTCCCCTGATAGTTGGAGATGCCATGGAGTGAGCTTTTAACAATTTAAATGTGGGAGGGAGTGAGCTTCAATTGGATAGGAGGTTGCCACCCTCCAGAACAGCCAAGACTAGCTGCACAAGAATTATAAAACATACAGAACACCTACAAGCTCAAATTGAACCCCCAAAATACCCACAACATATATATAAGCATATAAGTTTCACAGAGGAGTGCTACTGAGCATGGCAATTTATATTTAAAACCAGAGACATAACATAAAACACAGACAAAGCTCAGTGCACATCCAGAAAAACTTATATACGGTACAGTGCCTAAATATACATGTATAAATAACTAATAAATAAAATGGTCTTTTAGTTTAACATTTTGGCCAAATTGTTGTAAGCCCTTGAGCCAAACTTCACGGCAGACCATGTTCAAGGGTCCCTACACTAATATAAATTCTTAATAACCTGTGCATTGCCAGGAAGAATGATTTATAATAAATCTGTCAATATAAGTTGCAAAAGTTCTAAGTCTGATTGAAGCTTTTATTAACCTGTACATTACCAGGAAAATCACTCTGTAATAGATTTGTCACAATCACACTGCATGCAGGCAAGTTCCCCTGATAGTTGGAGATGCCATGGAGGGACTTTTGTGTGTAAAATGGCATTTGATGGGAAGCAAGGAGCAGGTTTTCAGCAGGAGAGATGCTGAGACAGATTTAGGAAAGAGTAAAGTGAGAATCACTTTGCATCAGCATTTAGGATAGATTGTAAGGAAAACAGGTTAGTGGCAGGATGGCCGGACAGCAGAAGGTTACAATAGTCGAGACAAGAGAAAATGAGGGCCTGCATTACAGTTTTAGCAGTCCAATGAGTAAAGGACATATCTTTACAATGTTACGGAAGGAAAAACTTGCAGGTTTTAGCAAAATTGTGAATGTGAGAAGAGAAGGAGAGGGAGGAGTCAAATGGGACACCTAGGCAGCATGTTTGTAGTACTGGGTGTATGATAGTGCTGACAACAGTATTATAGAAGGGGGTTAGTAGAGCCAGCTTTGGGAGTAAGCACAGTATGATGAGCTCCATCTTAGACATGTTAAATTTGAGTCAGCCGAGGGACATAAAAGATGATATAGCGGAGAGACATTCAGAAACTTTAGTCTGTACAGCAGGTGTTAAATCACAGGTTGAAATGTAAATTAGTGTAATCAGTTTTAGATTTTAAATGAATAAATATGTATCATATTTTCCTGAAAGAAAATAAATCTAGCCATGAATTAAGAATTCTGAAATGGGTGATATTTAGATACAGTACATGTAACTAATTCTACTTATAAATAACTACATACATTGTAACATTGTTTATGTTTTTTGGAGAATTCATAGACATCACAGACAAATTAAAAGACATCCAATAACTTGTACTTGTACATTGGTGTCTTCATATTATAGAATACTGGCATTTTATTTGTGTTATTAAATGCTAATTTCCTTGCTTTCACAGTAGCCTTACTTTGCCTTATACTGTACTCTACTTACCAAAGTAGATACCTCTTCTCTGCATGTTTAATGACTGACTCATTATTTGAATACCTGGGAATCTGTACAATGGTCAATGTCATATAATCTGATATGCCCATTCTACTGTATATGAAAGCTGTCAGGGGTGAAACAAATTGGGTGGTCTGATGCTGAATGAGTGGACACAGCAGTAATCAGCAGAGAGGCCTCTAGATAAAAGATGCAGGAGTAACTGATGACATCTTGAGGGTGGGACTGGTTTGTGTTTGGGGTTGACCGAGAAAGGAAGTATTTCTATGGCATATACTGTACAGAAGCGGGCAAAAAAGTGTTCAGGCAGATGTCAGCTCGCACCTTCTCACGGTTACGCAAGCAGTAAATCTTAATAAATCTATAGGTTGATCCTCCCAATGCCATCATGTACATTGTGTATATCCCGCTGCAACAAACTCATGGAAGTAATAATGTTGGCTACAACTATACTGTACGTCATCACCCTGGGACGGAACACATGTGGTGAGCTCCTGTTCCTGCGGCAAGGAGCCTCAGTGTTGGTTGCGGACGGCAATCAACCTGTTTTGGAAGGGTTAACAACCAAGGACTTCCACATAAATCATCTTATTGCATATCATGAGGTCTGAACATTTGGACTGGCAGCTGGCAGCTTTTATCACTTTGCTGTGGGGGAGACTCCGTGCTGATCCGTGGTGGTGATGTACACAATGCTTAGTATATTTTATCTCTGTTTGTGAGTGAGCTTGTTTCCCTCTCCTCAATTTTTATATTAAATTTTATACGTTTTTTACACTATGGGCTGCGCGCAATGAGCAAGAAATCATATAAGAAAAAAGAGAGAGGTGCAGCCCCCAAAAGATGGGTGCTGCAGAAACTCATAATAAGGGCACTCAAAAAATAAATATGACATAATATATATATTATAATTGATTATAATTGATTATAATTGATTTTACTGTTTATTCACTTAATCTAAAACATTTTTTGACCACACAATAAATATTCAGACTAGTCAATTGCCATATTTATTTTTTGAGTGCCTTTATTATGCGTTTCTGCAGCACCCATCGTTTGGGGGCTGCACCTCTCTATTTTTTCTTATATGATTTCTTGCTCATTGGGTGCACCACCACTGATATATATTCTATAAATTATCTTTGGTTTAATAAATTGTCTATTTAATTATAACGGTAGTAGAGCTTCTCTAATTTCCTTTTTCTCGCATAAACATTTCAGTCATATACAGTGATCAGTACTTTATTTTTTATAGTACTATTTAAGCACTTAAAGCAACTTCATTTCAAGATTGATATATTGTGTACGGTATTGTACAGTATGTCAGATATTTATATATATTTAAATGCCTTTATAACTTTATGTACAGTACATTGTAGTACTGTACCTGAACTAAGTAAGTGTGTACCTGAACTAAGTATGTGTGTAAACAGTAAAACATGAACACACTAAAAAATTATATGTAAAGAATTAAAATGTTTATGTTTCTGGATAACAAAGGAAAAATGCATAATACAAAAATACAACGTCGCCTCTTCTTCCAAATTTACAATCTTGTATTTTTCTTCTTCTCAATGGATGGTGCTTCTTGGACATCTTTGTCTGTAAAGAAAGAGGCAATATTATATATTTACAATCACACTGTACATTATTCAATCCAGATTTTTGGTGTATTTGGGGAGAAAGGGCATGACATGGGGAACATTATATTAGGACTACAGTGCCTTGTATCTTCTGCTTTTGGGGGAGGGGGGTTGGAGGAGACAAAGCATGCATGACAAGGGCTACTGCACTTTACAGTAGGACAAGAGGATTTGAAGTACATTAGGTTTTGGGGGATTTGGGGGGAAAGGGCATGACAAGGGACCATTACAATAGGGCTACAGTGCCTTGTATCTTCTGCTTTGGGGGGGGGGGGGGGGTTGGAGGAGACAAAGCATGCATGACACTTTACAATAGGACTAGAGGTTTACAGTACCTTAGGTTTTTGGGCGTTTGGGGGGAAGGGACACGGCATGCATGGATTTGAGCACTGTGTCTTACCTGGCAGTATTGCTGGGAGAGTTTCCTGCACCAATGAGGGTTGGGGGGGGGGGGTCCTGCACGTTGTCTTTGCCCAGCTCCAAACATGCAAAATAGAAAACAGAAATAGAAAAAAATTATTATATCATGACGCCAGTACAGTCCATTGTTAAACAGTATCTTCTATTTTTTGAGGGGGGTTGGAGGAGACAAAGCATGCATTGCATGTCCTACTGCACTTTACAGTAGGACTAGAGGTTTTAAAGTACCTTAGGTTATGGGGGATTAGGCGGAAGGGACATGGCATGCATGGATTTGAGCACTGTGTGTCTTACCTGGCAGAATTGCTGGGAGAGTTTCCGGTACCAAGGGGGAAGGGGGCATCTGCCACATTGTCTTTGCCCAGCTCCAGACATGCAAAACAGAAAATATGCATTAAACAATGAGATAATTTTAAAAAATCAACTGTTTATTTTTAGATTAAAAAGATTTTTATTTGTAAATACATTTATAACTAGTAATCCTCAAACAAGTCGACGGACCTCCAGGGAAGAGCCCTTGTATGCCTCAAAAGGCTATTGAATCTGTCTCTCACGGTTTTCATAAGAAGAGTGGTAGTTTTAAAAATGCACTTCACTTCCTACATAATTGTACTCCTTAAATTTGCTGGACATTTTAGGTCCACTCGCTGTACAGCTTAAGACTGATGTGGTGTTTAAAGATTAACTGGGCATGTTTCTGAGGTAGACCAGCAGATCTGATCTTGAATTTCTCCAGGACACTCTGGGACAGGTCTTTCAAGGTGATGTCTGGGAGCTGTACAATCCGGGGTGCTGGAGTGGGTGTGCTTCTGACAGTGGGTGGGGGTAGATGCTCGGGGAGGATGCTTTCCTCCTGTCGTGGCCTAGCACTTACCGGGGTTTTCATCTTCTCCACAGAAGGGTATTCATGTATTCTGGAGATGGAGGGGGTGAGTGTGAGGGGGCCCATGGTGTGCTTGGTGTTGACACTGTGATGGTAAAATCCATGTATTGAGAGGGTGCACGGGGGGGTATGCGGTTCCTCCATGGGTAACAAGGTGCCTCCAGACCACACTCCTGCTCCTGCATCGGAGATACAGGGGCAAAGACTCCAAAAAAAGAATAGAGCCCCGCAATGTTCCTCTCAATCTTTTCCAGACAAATACCCATGCACCTATCCATATTCGCCATGGCCTCCAAAAGATGACCCGTCTTGGCCTGCATTCGGTACCTGTATTGCTCTATTGAGTTATCAGTGATTTCGATACCACTGAAAACATCCAGCATGCGGGCGACCAAGCTGGATCTGGTGCAAGGAGTACTGGTGTCACCTGGATGAACATCTGTGTGGCTGGGTGCTGGAGGAGGTGAGCTTGGGGTTTCCGGATGAGTATCAGAGTGGTGTGGTGCTGGAGCAGGTGATCTGGGGGTTTCCGGATGAGCATCGGTGGACAAAGGGTCAGAGCGGGGACTTGTTTTGGAATCGGTGGTGGTGGGCGATGGCAGTGAAGTCTGGGGCGTACGATTCTGCTTTGGCGGGCACAGGGACACTTCTGGTGCCCATCCAACCATGTTTATCTTTGTGGATTTTGGCCATATTCTTCTTCACATAATAAGGGCCAGGTTTTGTTGCATTAGGAGTCTTTGGAACCTTCAGAAACTTTTCTCTAAGCACCTTTGGCTTTTGCTTGAAAACAGCTTCCGACTCGCTTTCTCGTGGTCCGCACAGCAGAAGAAAACAGGTTCCTGCATCCATAGAATCTGGGTTGATCCATGGAAGCAGATGGAAGAATACACAATACAATATCTGTTCAAGAGCTTGTTCAGATAGAGATGAGCGTATGGGAGGCTATGCAATTTGTGTCACCTTTTATGCACTGTGTCCCTATTTGAATTTTTTGGCGGCATGCACACGAGCTGCAGGTGTTAAAAATTGGCATATACAGTACTTAACCTGTCGAGCGAGGTCCATTACTTTATACTGATGGAGCGGCCGTTATTCGAACGGTTCTCAAATCAGTTTTTGTGTTGACCGCTGTATTCCATTCGGTATTTCCGCGTTTTTACCACTATTCATGCCGCGTTCGCGCAATCCGGCACCGGGCAACCGGACGCGGTTGATCTGTTTAATTTAATTGTTTATTGTTTCTTTGGATGCAATTCTTCTCGTATCCGCTATGTGGCAGAAGTTAATGAATTATAATTTGGTTGCTATTCTATGCGTATCCGCAAGGTGGCAGAAATGTATGCAATTAATGAATTGGATTGAATTGGAATGTGTATTTGCAACATTGCTTTGCTACTTTGTAAGGGTTCAGGTATTTAAAACAGATACTGGTGTACATACTTACAGTGGCCCATTGTGAATTGACCTTGTTTTTTCGAAGACGTTATCAAATTAGGCATTCTTAATAAAAAGCATTAAAATAATATTTTTCTTTACACATTAGGGCAAACACTCTTCTGGTGGACCAAATAAGTTACGCAAATGATGAGACGTGTCCCACAAGGGTAAAGAATGCACTAGAGGCTACTCACAAAATAAAAGCATCAGCAACCAGTATCAGGATGATGAGACGGAAATTGGGATGGAAATATGGGCGTTTTAAGTAAGTACGGTACAGTATACAGTATGTCACTCATGCCCTCTTTTTTTGTGTTAGGCTCCCTCCTAATACATTGCTGGGTCTCTCTTCAATCAAGTTGCCAAAAAGTGTGTGCACTACCTGTTAGCAGCCTCGGTATACTGGGTAATTCCAAATTCTCTAGCAATCTATTCCTACCTGATGGCTCACGGGCAAGTGAATAAGTGAATAAGTAAATTGTATATGCTTATTTGGACTATCCTGGAAAATTCCAAAATATAAAGGACATTATTTACTCAAGAATTTAAGGATTACTGTTTTTTGCACTTAGGCTTCAGCCAACGCATGAGAGTTTTTAACAAGATATTAATAAATAATTTTTTATTTTTTCAATACTATTATATTGGTTTGTTGCCATGGAAGATATTGATGTTGAATTAGAGGATACAAATGTGGATACATATGTCAATGCATGCGGGGACAATGCCAAACGTTCAAAAAAAGCTGCCCACTTGTTTAATGAAAGTACTGAGGTTATATGTGAGGAGCCTTCAGACCTCACACATTATTTTGTAAAGCTAGAAAGACTGTTGGTGTTGAATATACGCCTATGGTGGGACATCACCTCATTGAACAACTATATTAGATGTAAAAGAATACCACGAGGTTTGCGAATAAAAAAGACACCAACATTTGGCTTTACCAATATGCAATTTGAGCAGGACTGGACTGATACTTTAAACCAATGTTCCCTAAAGCTAATGGAACTAATCATTCAGCAGAAGTCAAAAGAAAAGGAGCAATTAATGTTGGAAATAAACCTTTTGAGGAATAACTTGAAGCCATTTACTAAAATGGATCAATTTATAAAAAACGACAAAACCCTGCTGACTAATATTGAGACCATAGAGGACACAATAAGTGACAAAAAACACAGCAAGTTCGAACGAGACCGTGTAGATTACATAAAAGGACAAATTTATTGTTGGCAGAAACCTCAAACAAGAGAGAATGTGGGATCTAATACAGCAAGGGGGTTTAAACCTCAATCCAAAGGATTGGTCTAAAAGCAACCCTAATAAGTCTATCTTAAAGGGAAGATCAGCTGACAACTCAGGTGCAGAGTCAGACTACTCAGAGTGTGAATTGAGATCTCACTCTGTATCTTTTGAAGGTTCTACTGAGAGTATACGGGATAACCATGGGAGATCTAGGAGCGACAGCAGGTCATCTATCACATCTAATGGGGCCAGATCAAAAAATCAGGAACAGGCTCCCTCTTCGTCTTCTTTTTTATCCACAGGAACACGATCACGCCGCGAACCAGACGATCGCGGAGAAAACGTGGAAACTCGCGGGAGACCAAAAAGAAAGAAGTACACATAGATGAGTGTGATAATAACATCATTAATCTCTCAGGAGTGGAACTCTCCCATGCACAATTATCTCTACTAAATAAGGGACTGGGTTTTGCCCCGGTTCAGGACTTCCACTTGTTTCAGACAGTGATTGACCTCCAAAGGTTCACCCGCAAATTATCCTTAAAAAAGTTTTTTATATCAAGAGGACATTTTCAAACCAATAACTTGTCTGACTCTGATAATGATGTTGTATTACCCAATACTGATGATGTACCACCTAATATTGTTACTAACGATGTATTAACTAATATTTCTCTTGATACCTTTCAGGAAACCTGTGTATTATCAGACTTGGACGCATTACTTGAGCAGCAAGGTGAAGAAATCAATGCTTTCTCCCAACCTTTCTTTGGCACCCACTCCTCAGGATTTAAAAAGAAGTCTATCTTCTGCCCCAATGCCAATAGGGGGCCTTTCATTACGGCATTTGAAAGGTTGGTAGAAAGAGACCTTCAAATTTTATCTAAAGGTTTCTCCTGCTCATCTATGCATGCCAATAACCTGACATACACAGAGATTCATGAACTAGACACTTTGAAGCATAACAAAGACATCATGTTTAGAAATGCTGATAAAGGTGGAGCCCTTGTGGTTCTATCCACCCTACAATACAAACAGGAGGCATTACGGCAGCTAGGGAATCCGGATCAGTATAAACTTCTTAAAAAGGATCCAACACAGGACTTTATTAGTCAACTAGATGAAATTATTGAATTTGGAAAGATACTTTGTACATTAGACAAACATGAGATTGAATTTTTGAGAAGTCCACATCCCGTGATTCCGGTATTCCACCATCTCCCAAAGATCCATAAGTCACTGGTCGACCCTCCTGGTCGTCCTATAGTGGCAGGTATTGGATCTTTGGGAGATGGGTTATCGCGGTATGTGGACTCTTATCTCAAACCATTGGTACTGGCATTACCGTCATTCATTAAGGATTCCACGGACCTCATGGTAGATGTAAAGGATCTGGTCTGGAAAAAGGAATACAGATGGGTCACCCTTGACGTGATCTCTCTGTATTCCATCATTAATCACGATCACGGGTTATTAGCTATCACGCACTTTTTACAATTATCACATCTGTCCACTTCACTTTGCACTTTTCTATTAGAATCTATTAAATTTTTATTAACTCACAATTATTTCTTATTTGATTCACGTTTTTATTTACAATTATTAGGCACTGCAATGGGCACAAGTTTTGCACCATCATATGCAAACTTATTCATGGGGTTATGGGAAGCACAATACATATATCACAGTAATAATTCTTATCGCTCACAAATTATTTACTATAAAAGATTCATCGACGATCTCATTATTATATGGGACGGCGATGAATCATCACTTGTAGCATTTATAAATACACTTAATATCAATAATGTTAATATTAAATTCACTTATGAACAAAATATAAATTGCATTAACTATCTGGACCTGCTCCTTTACATAGACCATGACATGCTAATCCAAACTGACATATTTCGCAAGCCAAACTCCCGGAACACACTACTGTCAGCCAAAAGTTGTCATCCACAATCTTTAATCAAAAGTATTCCGAGAGCCCAATTTGTAAGGTTGAGACGGATATGTTCTGATGATGAGAATTTCTCTTTGCAGTCACAAGCATTATTTGAGAGATTCCAAGCCAGGGGTTACAAAAATACAGATATCCAGACAGCATACGAGTACGCTATGACTTTGGATCGCCCTGGAATCCTTGATCAAAAGAAAAAAGACAAACATCATAAAGGGTACATACAATCTAAGAGCAAGTATAGTGATATGAGTCCATTATTCATCACCACTTATAGTCGCCAATCCAAGCTTATATGCGACATTGTGCATAAACATTGGCACACCCTGTCCCTTGATAAGGATATTGCTGAGTTTACCTTGAAGGGACCAAAATTTTCATTCCGTAGGGCTAAGACACTAGCATCGCACCTCTCGCCAAGTCACTTTCAAACTAAAACTGATCTTAAAAGAATTGGTAGTATTCCTAAAGGCTTTTTTGCATGTGGAAATTGTTCCATGTGTAAATATGTTCATAGTACAAAATTTGTCCAAACTGACATCAATGGAAAAAAATATTTTATTAAAGAATTTTTGAATTGTAATACATCCTATACCATTTATCTTTTGAGATGTGGTTGCAAAAAATTGTATGTGGGACGAACCATTCGGCCAGTCAAGACCCGCATTGCCGAGCATGTCAGGCTTATTAAAAAGAATGATGTATCTCATCCAGTCCCCAGACACTTCTCCAGATGCCCTAAAGGGGGAATAGCTAACTTTTCCTATATGGCAATTGAACATATCCCTTGTAACGCTAGAGGAGGCCATAGAGAGGGGGTATTAAATAAACAGGAAATGTATTGGGTGTACACTCTGAACACACTCCATCCGGCCGGCATCAATCAGGAGTGGGAACTGAAACACTTTCTGATGGGGTAATGGCTAAGTTTTGGGGTGGGTTCACAGTGTTCACCCAATTACATTGTGATCTGGGAGGTGACATATGATGTTACCGTCTGTCATGCGGTTGCCACTGTATCCATGGATATGAATTATGTGAATAAATTGATAAAATGTTTATATCCCTTTAAGGTGAATCTTGATACTGAAAATGCTTTATAAGTACTAGATATATGAAATCCTTTATTATACATCTGTATACTTCCATTAATTGATATAGCTTTATATAATAATAATGATGCTGGTAACTTAAAACATCAGTAGTTGTGTTTTTAAATTTATCCATTATATGTTCTGTTTTGTTTTTAAGATTTCTCATGTGTATGTTGTAAATACCTTGTTGTGCAGCCATTGCTATGGGGATTGTTGTGGAGATAGTTATCCACTTTAATGATTAATTTACCACAGGTGAGGTTTAAATACGTTCCCTGTTCCTATTGGTGGCATACACTCACCACTCCCTATATCTATTTGGCTGCCATACACTATCAGCACTCTTTGAAAAAGTCCATAGCCTGGACGAAACATGTTAGAGTGGTTGCCTGATGTTTGCTGCTAGCGATCAATAAAGTTTTTTTAGACATCCATGCGTTGGCTGCTGAAGTTGCTGTGAACCACGGACCATCCTACCCCCTTCTCCCTCCTAATACAGTATCATACTCTACTGTACTGTATGTCCAGCATTTAGTGACTCTAACATTTTTCCTTGTCATTACAGAGCGTATCCTATGATAAGGGAAGCCAACAAAATAAAAAGAGTGGACCAGGCACGGGCATGGATTGAAAGTGGCGAGACTTTCAATGATGTCATCTTTACAGACGAGACAACTGTAACGCTTGAGAGGTTTGCCCATTTTGAATTCTACAAAAAAGGACGCCTATCTCTGAAGTCGCGTCCCAAGCACCCAGTGAAGATGCATGTGTGGGGTGCCATCTCTAGACAAGGACCAGGATGCATCATTATCTTTGAGGGTAAAATAATGCACAAATACACATGCAGTGACCTTACGCACTGGACAGCTGTACTGTATTCAGTATTTTGTACCCTAATGTTTTCTTGTTTCCAGGAATCATGAATAAAGCGTTCTTCCAAGATCACATAATTACACATGTTGTTGAATACATAAAGAATGATTTCCCATCTGGTCACCGGTTCTTCCAGGACAATGATCCAAAACACACAGCGTCAACGGCTCACATTCTTGCCAGCGGTATCAACTGGGTTAAGACGCCAGCCGAGTAAGTTGGGTAACCTTTTCGCATTGTTTTACATAGTTTACTGTATATCTCATTACATAATTCACATTTTTTTCTCCCCTCCTACTGTATTACAGATCACCAGATTTTAATCCCATCGAAATAGTATGGCATAAATTGAAGGATTATATCAGAAAAGTGTGGAAACCGTCCAAAAAGGAAGAATTGAAAAAGGGGATGCTGAATTTCTTGAACAATATACTCACCGTAGCCAGATGTTATAAATATATTGATCATATTGCGACTGTGTTGCCTATTGTTATACAACGTAATGGCCAGGCCTCGGGAAAGTAATAAGGAACAGGAAAGTATGATAAAGGTAAGTATGGCCCTAAAAATAGCCATGTCTGCATTTATTGTTTCTTTTGATTTTCAGAACTGCCGCAAGCAAAGAAGGGGGGGATGTGTAAGATAATAGTATGGTGTTCATATACAAACCAGCCTGTATTTTGCACAAACCCCCCTCTCCAACCTCTCTCTCAGTAGTTACTGTATAGAAATTCGTGTTTGCCAAAAAAAAAAAAGTTTTTAAAAAAATCTTTTGAAATAAATACTGTATTGTTATTGTTTTAACCATTTATTTCTGTTAATCAGGCACAGGTAAGTATGATACAGGCACTTTACTGCACTGTAAGTACTGTATGGCACTCAAACTAACCATGTCTGCATTTATTGTTTCTTTTCATTTTCAGAACTGCCGCGAGCAAGGAAGAGGGGGGGGGGATGTGTAAGATTATAGTTTCTGTATAGAAATTCGTGTTTGCCAAAAAAAAAATGTTTTTAATAAATTCTTTTGAAACACTGTATTTTCAGAGCTGCAGCCACCTCTCTCCCCATCTCGCAATGCCATAACGAAGAGAAAGACAAGAGCTACTGATTTGTATTTTTGTACTGTATTATGCTTTTAAAAATAAAATCTATTTTTAAACCCCTCTTGCTGACCTGAAATTCTTATGAACAGTTCAACAAACAAAGCATTGCACTTCACATTAGTTTGGGAAAAAATATATATAAAAACAAAAAATGCTTTTTAAAAATTATTATATTTTTATTGTTTAATCCAGTGGTTCCCAAACTGTGCGCCGCGGCGCCCTGGTGTGCCGTGGCTTGGCTAGAGGGGTGCTGTGATCAGGGCCGCCAGCAGTGGGGAACAAGGGCTGCTAGTTTAAAAAAAAAAAAAAACCTCTGAACCCGGCGCCGAGTCACCCTGCTGGCAGCATCACCCTGCTGGCAGCACTGGAAGTAAGCAAGAGGGAGGCCCAGCGCGCGCACTGAAGGAGAAGCACTGGAGACATCTGTCTCTCCCAGCAGCACTGCAACCCTCCCCCCTCCGCAGCACACAGCTCTCCACCCCACGTGGCACAGGCACCGGCAGCACTGACCTCCCCCGTGCAGGGCCGGGCCGGGCCGTTCAGCCACTCCCCCCCCGCATCACCAGCATGCCCCCCGCAAGCCACCGGTCTGATTTTTATATGTATATGTGTGTGATTGTATGTATATGTGTGTGTGTATATATAAATATATACTTTGTCATTGTTACGTGTGTGTGTGTGTGTGTGTGTGTGTGTGTGTGTGTGTGTGTGTGTGTGTGTGTGTGTGTGTGTGTGTGTGTGTGTGTGTGTGTGTGTGTGTGTGTGTGTGTGTGTGTGTGTGTGTGTGTGTGTGATTATATATATAAATATATATCACCCTTTGAAAAAGTCGCCCGAGAGTGACGAAACGCGTCAGGGAGCGTCATCACGCATTACGTCACAGACATTACGTCACCACGTTGCGCATGAACAGGCCGGTTCGTGTGTGTAACTGCTACAGGCCATACAGCAAGGAGATCTTCTGAGGACTCCAATCCGATGCCGGTTTACTTTTTCCACGCTTGGATAATTTCCTGATGACCACGGATCGTCTACATCCAGAGATTGACATCAGAGACGAGCAAAGACAAGTAAAGACACCGGATGGTGGTGATTTATTCACG